>NC_092698.1:17563581-17644442 GCF_964275005.1 Diadema setosum
AGGGAAACCTGCACTCTGACGAATTGCAGTAGATTGGCATCTCGGCGAGGTCGGTGCCAGCAAAACTAGTTCGAGCAAGCCAAACTATGCATTGCAGTATAGGGTGGAAAAATTCACCATAACAACAGAGCAAAGCATTTTTTTTTTTTTTAAATCATATACTTTATATTGGTTTTTAAAATACGCTTTTCAATATCGGGTAAGAGAATTTGTGTATGACTGTACCCTTTAAAATAACACGTTTATGGAGTCTGTTATGAAGCATTGTTTGTGTAGTTGTGCATCAAAGTATGTCTCACTCCCCATCAATTTTGTGGCATTGACTCTAGTCACTGTGAACTATGTATACAACATGTGCCGACTGTGGATGTGTGCAGCTGGTGCTATTACATCTAGAGTTGCCAGTGCAATTACTACATGTAGATACACACATTTCTTGTCTCTTTCAGCATCGTGTATAAGTCCCACGATTGTCTACCCTTGTAGAATCGTACTCTCGTAGCTCCTTTCTGAAAAAAGCACACCCCATATTTGTGACATATACAACAATATCTTCATACCCGCGCTTTGACATTTAAGAAGTAATACCATATCGATATATTTCAAAGCTGTATGGCATATATTCTATGGTATCGGTCAACAGTGTGGTCATGCAATTAAATCAGAATACTGACCTTTACCAGTTCAGCTTGCATGCACTCTTTATCGTGAATTCACCAAATCCCCTAATCTACAAGAAGGTCATAGTTTAAGGAGAAAACATGAAGAAAATGCAATTGCGAGGCACAGAAGTAGCCTGGTGATTGCATTTCCTTTTATTTTCTTTGTTTGCTGGTATTTTTGCTTGTTTGTTTGTTTGTTTGTTTTTTCAGGGGGGGGTTGAAGTCACAGTTGAAATTGAAAAGACTCACCTTTGGCTGAATCGACAATGGGGAGTGCATTTGTGCTCTGCATGCAATGACCGACTATTACTCATGGTAATGGAGTAAGTCCTTTAAAGACTGCTGGCTGGTGCTTTATAATGAATAGCGGGGAAATTACCCACTCTCATTTTGCCATAATGAAGCAGGGACGATTGTTGCGTCTAGAACCCGTCGGCGCGCAGATGGAAATTTTGACGAGAGCCATAATCGTGGCAGAGGTAGACAACTATTTAACCCCTGTTATCGCGGTGAGCTTAAAGGCCATCTCGTCTTTCCTCACTCTTACTAAATACGATCCAAGTGCTATTTGTAAAAAGAAAAAGTAGCAGAGCGTGCACGCTGACAGTTAAATTTGAAGACTAAATCGATTGCACAATTCAACCATGATGACCTCTGCTGCTTATGTTTTACAAGTTCTTGAGGTGGTGTAGAATGCAACATATTTGTTGCCCGGACTCAGTGTCTTTATAGATTAAAATATATCTGTGTTGTTGTTGTTGTTGTTGTTGATCGGTTTGTTGCCATTTGTTATTATTAAGATGGGTATTTGTTTGTTTGTTTGTTTTTGTGCAACCGTGAATATATTTGCTGAAACAAAATCTCCAGGAATCAGAATGGCAGCATTTACTGATATTGATAATTTAGTGGGTTGGTTTGTTTGTTTTTTATTCCTGTATTAGATGAGTAACAGGGAGATCCAGACCCAAATTACATATAAAGAGAATATAATTCTCTTCTCTATAACTTTTTAATGAAGGACAAAGGCATGATTAAAATAACCAGGTGTTCTGCTACTCTTGATCATGAGGCCTACTTTTGTTGCAGTATACATGTACAACTGGACAGGAATCCTAACGGCATTATAGACTCTCATAGCCCATTGGTTCAGGTATTCCCCCTGAAAAAAAAAAAAAAAAGGAAGGAAGAAGAGAATGCAAGACAAAATAAAGAATTCATGATTTCAAGAGAGGACCTGATAACAATAAAAAGATCAGCAACGCAGAAAGGTCAATCAGGAAAATTGGAATGGGATTGCTGCTAATCGTTAGTGAGAATCAATCAGTCTCATATCCTGTTTGAATGGATGACTTTTACTGGGGAAAGATAGGAGGTAGAAAGGGGAAAGAAAAAAAAAAGGGGGAGAAAAAAGCAGCACTGATCAAACTAAACGTTCCATGATCCAGCCCCCCCCCCCCCCCCCCCCCCCCGGTGTATTTGTGTCCCCCCTCATTGTGCCTTCCGTACCTCTTTCTTTGCCTGTCCACCCATATCAATGGCGACTTGCGGAGGAATGTGACAGGCATGAGAGCCGGCGTAGCGTGACAACTTCGCCGGTTAATCCCAAGCAAATAAGATTCATAATTTATTCTCTATTTGACTTTGCTGTCCGTCTGTGCGATTGCATGTGGTAGTTGAATAACAGAAATTATTTTAATAAAAAATGTATAAAAAAAAAGAAAGACATGTATGTATGCCTTTTCAAAGCTATTTGCAGTCCTGTTGTAAGTCTTTGCTTATGGCATCCATATTGGAAAATTTTGATCATGCTTTGTTATAATTCTCTGTGATGGATGAATCTACAGCTGTGAGAAGCATTGTAGTCATGCGCGGTAGCAGTAGTAGTAGTTGTCCTTTATAAATATCAGTTCTGGCAATGTATTGTTGAAGAGTATATTTGCATTATATGGATTTGACTTCTCTTTTTTTCCCTACCAGTATCAGGTAATGCAATGATTGCATAGGTTACCCACACACATGCACATGCACACACTTTTTTTTTTCTTCAGTAATCCTTTTTTTTCTGATGTTACAGTGTATGTAATACAAATAAACTTGACACTATCAATTTGAATGTGTTAACAAAAACCCTTATGTGCGCATGCATAAAAACACAAACACATACAAGAGCAGACTTGTGCCGTACACCGTGTTAACACACACGCACACACACACAAACACAAACACACACGCACACACACACAAACACAAACACACACAAAGCAGACTTGCACCATATACAGTGTTAACACACACGCACACACACACACACAAACAAATACAAGAACAGACTTGCACCATACAGTGTTAACACACACGCACACACACACACATACAAGAGCAGACTTGCACCATACACAGTGTTTAACACACATACAAGAGCACACACAAGAGCTGACTTGCATGGTACACAGTGTTAACCCTCTGTTGCCCAAATGTCCACCCCTCCTCCCATCATCACCATAGCGTCTCAACCGCATCGGCAGCCATCCATCCATCCATCCTCTTGACTCTCTGGCCCCTCCCCAGAAAGAGAGAACTCGCCCAAACGTTTCGGCGATGAGAGAATAGATCGGGCCAGAGAGGGAGCTCAAACAACACGTAACCCAACGCGTGCACCATTCTCTATGGCTGGAGCGCTACGGATACTGTTTCAGTGTGCAAGCACGCGATTTAGGGGGCCAGGGCATCCTACAGTGCCAGTTTTGGTTAATCCTGAAGCATTTCCCCTCTCCCCCTCCCTCCCCCCTCCCTGAATAAACCATTTTAGTTTTCTTCCGATATATATTGGGGTAGGGAAGGTAGATGGTGGTGGTGGGGTGGGGTGGGGGGGGGGGGCAGGTGGAATGAAGTAGAGAAGTTTGGGTGAACAGGAACAAGGGATTTCAGAGAAGGTGCAAACGATATTGAACCATTGTGCTACAAACCACACCCCTTGCCTGTTTTTGGTGTCCATGACTCATGGAAGCTTGAATAGGACAGCATACCTGCTGTAAAGTGATCAAGGCCTGCATGAGTTTCTGTTATTTCAGTATTTCCCGTGCACTCACACATTCTAAGATTGCTGTACCATGATTAGATTAATTCGTTTTTGCAATACACATTCTTTTGGTTGAAGAAATTGGTAAAGGAGATTGGTATGTCTTACAGATTCAGTGTGTATTTGATGTTTATTTATTCGAATTATTTATGACAATGCCGAAAACTGGCATTAAGGAGAGTTTTGCAGCTCTGTAAAATAAAAGATATTTAACTTCTCTACTCAACAGTTGATTTTAGTATTATTCTTCTTATCAGAATCTGTCCACCCCACTTGTGATAGTGCATCTCGACAAAAGTTTCCAATGTGCTCATTCAAAGAGGAATCCAATGAATCGGTTACGATGGACCAGGAAAATGGCATAGGAAAGTGTCTTGTATAAGGGCTTGTGACATAGACATATGGCACCAAGTAACTCAGATTGCCTCTGAGATGGTTAATCATGAGTTGCAATGATAAATGAGGGAGCTATCACTATTTGCAATTCACAGATTCAAACTTTATCCTCGAGGGTGAGGGGGTGGGGGAGGGGGAAGAACAGGGGGGATTGTCATTCCAAATGTTACTGGAATTTTGTGCATCCCATGATGGTACTTTGTAGCACCCTTTCTCTGGCATGGTTAGCCATTTTGGTCTTGGGAATAGTTGCACGTGGCAAATCTATAGCTCTTTGTGGTCTACAGACTTGGCAGGGACAGGGGAAACTATATTTTTTTTTTTCGATGTCCCCTCGTCTCTAATGAGTCCTCTCCATAGTCTTTTATTGCTGCCTGGTAGGCACACGTGTGAGCGGTTTCCTACGACATGTCCAAGTCACGTCAAGGGGTTATCTCAAGGACAGCTGTCATGCGCTTCTGGCCACCAGCCCGAGCCGAGCCGTATGGCAAATCCTCTCCCTGTCACGAACTCCCATGATGCACCGCAAAGCGGGGGTTCCTGTAACCTTTCAAGGCAGCACATGGAACATATATATGTTATGCGTACGCACCCAACGACAGCTCCCCCAGCTCCTTCGTCGGCTAGAATGGCACCCTGCAGGGCTGTGGGGTTCACATTTATTCTGGGTTAACTCTCACTGGGAGCACATTCCTCGATGGTGGACCTCTTATGCAAGATCTAATTTACGTTTTGATAGAATGTCTGCATTTGTCTTCATCCAACCAATATCTTCCTTAAGTTTTCTTTTCTATCAATTGTGTTTTGCATTACAGATTGGTGCATAACAAGTCAATCCCAGAAAATGCTTTTAACCCTGATAGGAATCCCTTCTTCTCAACTTCTTGCAGCCCCTAATCTGTGCATCTAGATTGCAGTAATGCATAACCACATGAACAAGCTTTATTATTGATGGTTTGTTACATATATACATGAAAGAAAATCATATCTGTGGATATGTCTTTGAAGCTTCAGGTCATAAATCATATTCAATTTACATTCCTAGCAATGCATAGTCTACTCCTACAGCTACAGTGTACACATGTATATCGTATTGAATCACTATAAAGTAGTAATTTGCTATTATAATTTCAGTAGGGAATGTATGAATTGTATTTGTCAAAATGTCAAAATGATACATTAGTCATCATTCATATCACAAGCATGTCTCGTGCGTGCAATATTAATATGAGTAGGGGATTATTTTCATGTGATTGGCACTAAATACTTTTCATAATAAGTTTCTGAATATCTGTCAAATGTTTGTAGAGTTACTGTATATGCCATACATATATATATATATATATATATATATATATATATATATATATATAGCGGGTCTAATTTTTTGCAAGTCGGGACTTCCTGACAATTTCATGATCAGTAAAATTCATGATAATGGAGTACAGAAATAAACAGAGACATGTACGTGTGCACATCACATTCATATCTAGATCAGAGTTAATAATTTCGCATGTTTTTAAATTTGCAAATAGCACCCGACTTACAAAATTTGTGAAAATAAAGACCTCATGAAAATATACAGCGTATACAGTAGTTCTGCTTTAGGTGATGCTTGATGCCATGGTACATTTATCACAACATAATTTTTGATCTTCGGACATCATTCTTCAATAATACTGACAGTTCACTGTTGTAGATCATGATGTCTATTCTTGCATCCATTCTGCTTCAATTTCAACAAAAAAGGGTACAGATATGTAGAAGTGCACTCTTCTTAGAGTATGTGGAAGTGTTTGTTTAATATTTATGTCTCATAGGCTGTATCGCAGGTTGGAGTGTATCTCTTACACTTCCCACACCCCCCCCCCTCCCCACCACCACGATGATCACTGCCACATCCATGGTGTAGCCTAACCATCACGCATTCTACGATCAACATGTGGGTAATCTACGTCCGCAGATCGCATCCCCGGCCGAAGACTGATGAGCCCCCAAGAGGCGAGAGGAGAGTGATTTATATTGTTGCATCAGTGCACCCGACCAATATCTGTGGCAGGAGAAATGAAGAAACGGGGTGCTGGCTGGGGACAGAATGTGCCATTACTTTATGGCGGATTTAGGATACATCACTGTTAACACCTCCGCTCCTCCTCCCACTGGTGATCAAGGCGTGCCTCCTCAAAAGTTGGCAAAGCTAAGGCCCAGCGGAAGGGTAATCAGACAGGGGTTTCAGACCTTTGAAGAAGAACGTCGCTCTCCATACATGTGTAAAAATTTCTCTCACATGCTAATCGAGTTATTTTTGTCCCAGTCTGAATGCAAGGGTAAATCACAATTGCCTGATCTTGGTCAGGAGTGCATAGTTCCAGCTGAGTCCAGCTGCCCCGTTTGCAAACGTAGCTGTAAAATGCGTAAACGCAATGGAAGAAGTGGAGCTTGGCTTCACCATAGACCGTATATTCACTTCTGCCCCAGTGCATATTACATACATATAAGTACTCTTGCAGTTTTGTGCATCAAAGAGTCTCTTGCATGAGTGACAAGACTGAAGTCTGTGACGAAGTTGTCGATTGGAATTAATGCGGTTTGCAGTCAGCGGTCAGCTGAGGAGGACACATTTCTCAAATTCCAAGCACCATTTGTCCGAAATGTAACGAGAGACAAGTTCCCCTGGAAGTCTGAAACCTCTTATAGACACATAGACACATACACACACACACACACACACACACACACACACACACACACAGAGGAGTAATCAGTTTTTATACTACCATGTGAAAATCAATTCTATTGACAACTGTTCACAGGGTTGTAGTTCATTATTCGAAAGGTTCGTTAATCCGAAGAGGACAAAAAAAAAAAAAATCAGCATTCTGAAGGATCGTTAATCAGAAACTGAAATAAGGTTCGTAATGCCAAAGGTTCATTAGTACACACATTCTTTTTATTTTCAGATCGACAAACCTTATTTCATTCTTGTATAAACCAATCTAAGGATTAATGAACCTTATTTCATTTTCAGATTAACAAACCTTCGAAATAACAGCACAGATGTTTAGAGTAATGAACCTTGGAAAAAACAAACTTAATTTCATTTTCAGATTAACGAACCTTCGGAATAACCAACATCACCCGTTCATGCACGGCAAAAAAAAAAAAAAAAGATCGCTTGGCAGCAAAAAAAAAAAAAAAAAAAACCTTTATTCTCCAAACTACTGTAAAACATGATATATTCACGGCACGATATTTTCACGAATTGGAGCCGACGGCCTTTTTCGTGGCAGGAAATTTTCGTGAATTGCCACTGGCGTTCAATACATATAGAGTAGATAAGAAATTTCACATGCATTTTAATTTCGCGAATCTTGGCGCTCGCGAAATTTGCGATATTAAAATGCACGCGAACATTCCTCATTTTACAGTATGCATTGCAAAACAACGACCAGAGTGGGACCCCAGACCACTCTAGTTTGCAGACTTTTGTGATGAGTTGCATTATGGGGTGGGAAAAAAAAAAGGAAGGTTTCTTCACACATGCAGCACAGGCAAATATACGCAGGAGTTTCATTAGAAAATCACAAACTGGACAGATCTTCACACCATGATGCATATCAAGTGAGTTAGACAAAATTGTTATGTCCCCCAAAATTGATATTGTTTGCATCGCATTGCAAAAAACAAAACAAAAATAATAAATTTTCAAGTATGTATGAACGGGACTTCAGCCGTCTACAGCCGTCTAATGGGCATTAGCAAGCATTCTTGGGGATGGATAGAATTCAGCGGAGAGCGCGAAGGGGCCCACAAAATACATATCTGGTGTTCTAGGAAGTGAACCGACTGTATTTTAGCGGTCATCAATTTCAAAAAAAAAATGAGAGGAAGTGTGTGGTCAGTTTGCTCCTCTCTGGAGTGCTTTATCACCAGATATTCAGAGAGAAACAAATCATGAGGAGACAGATTTATGGTGACATCAGACCATATTTCATTTCGGCAGGAAATCCAGAAAAGATGGGAGGTTAAAAAAAAAAAAAAGAAAATGGAATGGAATGGAGATGTGACTTGTTGTGTGGCTGATGAAGCTACAACAATGTACCTTATTTTTGTTGCATGTTTCACTCAAGTCACTGTAGATGTGTCTCATTGTATGAGACCCTTTTTTTCTGCTTCTTCTTTTTCAATGGAGTACTGTATTCAATTTGTGTTTATCAACTTGTTGCCTCCTGTTTTCTTCTTTCAATATTGAGATAAGGCACGGGAATACACGCTGAAGATTTTCCTGAAGAAGGTTGTAAAGTACATGGTAGGCAAAAGGCCAATCCAAATAGTTCCTCACTAGCATGCATTGCCAAGTGTCATTTAGGATTTAAAACAGCTCATTGAGCTGTGATATGCTGTTTTATATATAAGATATAGTCATATATATATATATATATTTTTTTTTTTTTTTTAAAGTGAAGGATAAATAGATTTATGGGCTTTTTTTGACAAATCATATGTCTGTTCTTTCTCTCTTCTGTAGTGGAGGATTTTACCTGTAATCCGAGATGATTCATCATATTCTGTTGACAATAAAATTGGTGTATGCTTTGTTTTTGCGGTGAAATGATAATTGGTATTACTCAAATGCATGTGCAACAAACTTGGATGTCTTAACTTCTGTGCAATTTGTATCCAAAGTTGGGCCTTCTTTGGTGTCATATATAAAGCAAAGACGTTCTCTACAAGGCATTTTTTTTTACCTCAATTCTATTGGTGTCATAATCATTCACTGGTATGTGTTGACACACTCCAATATTCATGTATGTTTTCCTAGCCTAGAATATAATTTGTCTAATTTTTGTCTAATTTTATTTTTGTTATTTCATTATAGATTTGAACAATGTTATAGTTTAACTTAATCTTTTAAAATTTCAATTTTAGGAACTCCTAGAAGTCCAGAAATGTTCATTTGAAACAACTTGTCATCACACACATTTCAGGAATAACTTGATGTTAGCGACTAAGATTATAGGCTTTAGTTGGTTCACCTTCTATGAGAAGTGAGGGAGGATTTGCTGATGTTTGAAGAATAGATTCATTTCGAATTGAGCATGACCATTTCTATTGTGCACAGTTCCTGCTGATGTGAGCAGCATATACACACATACATGTGTGATATTGCTGATTGTGCAATATGCAATAAGCCCTGTACAGTGCCAGAGTGCCTTAACTTACCATCTCCATCAACAGGTGTGACAACACACCCGTTCATTGATGTATTTAACCATTATCAGTGACAGAATCCAATCGCAAACACATAGCACAGTGTGTATACCGTAGTGCCCATAAACCATGCAGTCTTCAACTAACAGACTGCCTTACCTGTCGACCAACAGCCACTATTTTCTAGTCTTTTCTTTTTTTTTTTAGAAACCTAACATGAATTCAGTTGTTTTCATCACTTTCAACAGATTTAGTTTCAGAGGTGAAATGACCATTTAGATATGATGACGAGTGGTATGAGAGAGAACATGTTGTATGAAAGATGACTATAATTTCATTGTTTCATCTGCCCAAATGTCACATCCTATTAAGTTAGTTTGCCATGAAGAGCATGTGGTGCATCTGTGAAGAAGAAGTATGAGCTATAATATACTCTATGTATGAAAGACCAATAATCATTTTATCACATCATTTGCCAAAATGTCACATCCTGAACTGGTTTCAATAATTTGTGAATGTTGAGGTGGCCTGTGTACGCGTAATAAATCCATGAGTTTACACTTAAATCCATGCATAGATTTTACTCTATCATTTACCTACTGGTGATATCTGTGATGATTTATGGACATTATTTGGAGGGTATTAAGTAGTAAAAGTCATGCACAATATATAAATGATGTCAGATGTGATATACAATGTAGGCCTCTTACGATGATGATGAGTTCATGGCGAGGATAATGGCTGACTGAAGTGGCAATAATGTTTGGTGGTGAAGAAAGTGATGATATTATTAAAGTGGGTATGGCAATGAAAGTAGTAACAATTATGTTGGCGGTGATGATTGTGACAGCAATTCCATAAAGAGACCCCAAGTGCTCTTTTGCCCTGTTCCTTGTCATATCAAGAGGTCACTAAGCACCCTCATTGCTGGCATAAAACCCACTAAATTGCAGAAATCATTGACTATTGACTTCTTTCCTTGTAGACCCTCACAGTTGCGGACAAGAATTCCCGTGTATCTAAATGTGAAAAGGAACAAAAGATAGAGAGATTATGTCAGTAAATACATTTTCTTTTAATTAAAAGTTTTAGTTTCTTTATGTTACGATGCTCAGATGTAGACTATACTGTAATCAAAAATTTTTGACCAGCTGGTGAAGACAGGCCTACAAGCAAATGCCCAGTGTTTCTTCTCTCTCGAAGACTTTGCATGATGAAAAAATAAAATGGCTAACTTACTGGCAGCCCTTTGTCTACAAATTTTTGAATGTGTGTGTGCATGTGCATGTGTGTTTTACCATACTACGCCTAACACATCATTAATACATGTAATAGGTAGTACCTGTGAACCTAACTTTATTCTTTTAGAGCAATGTTCGCATCACCCTCTTTTCTTTTCTTTATCTCTTTTTGAAAAGTTTGAAGAAAAACAACAAGACATGGACAGGAGAAAAAGAAAAGTGCACAAAAAACAACAAAAACCACGGGAACGATGAATCGCCTGCTGCCTACTTTGAGAAAACAAGCATGAATCTTTGATGATGGATTGTTCAGGATGTGTTCCATAAGGCATGTTTCCGTTGCACTGAATTATCCCGGGGCATGGCATTGTCCCCATTGGGCAGTTCATCCTTTTTTCAACATTTCATATCCACACACTTTCACATTTTTGCCCTTCTTCCCTCCAGCTCCCTCTCCACCCCCCCCCCCCCACCATCATCTTACTTATATGTTGCTCAGTATTCTAAAGTGTGAGGTGAATTAACATTAGGACCTTGTAGCACGAGTGTGAGTAAGACTCTACAGCAGATTGTATTATGGAGAACGACAGAGATGAAGGAAGAGAAAAGAGAGGAGAGATTGAGATGAAGGAGAGGTGGTAATAGTGAACGAGGGCTTGGAGGAAGAAGAAGAAGAAGGGGGGGGGGGCAGTGAGATCCGTGGAAATGTCACTGCAAGAGCTTGAACCTATCACGCTCGTAACCATAGACGGAGTGTGCCGAAATACGGTAAGGGCATTGCCTGAAATGGTGCCTGTTTGGGACTCTTGTTTTGTACGCGCGAGGAGAGATTCTTTCATTGATGAGTCGGCTTTAGTTTCACACATTAGGACATATTCTTATTCCCTTTGTTTTCAGTGTGTGTGTGTGTGTGTTTTTACGTTCTGTCTCTCAGGGATATATTTTCCCATGATTTCTTTCCGACTCTTCCTCTTTCTTATCATTATCCCTCTTTTCTGCCTCTCTGACTACCTTACGAGGAGCACGCCAATTATTTCTTGTAAAGAATCACGAGACTTTACATATAAAATAACAGTATAAACATTGTTGAATTTATGCATGAGTACATATGTTCCAGCTATATTGTTATTCTGTATAGGTCAATATTATACTATCAGATAATCAACAGAGTTGCATCAACTGTATCATGCGCTTTCTATATAATGCAGCCAAGTTTCCTCAATGCTGCAGGATTCTCCCTGGAAAATTAAGATAGAACAGTTACCTCTTCCATGTCCTGACAACACAATATAAGTACCTGCCCAATTTGGGAATGAGTTTTGGCCCATTGAGATGCAGGTAACACTCGTAAAAGCTTCCTGCCAGAATCTCTGTGATTTTGATACATGAAGAATGTTGGCAGCCTGTTTAATTAACCCATTGAAGACGAGTCCCGAGTATACTCATTCAAGTGCCTAGATGCGAAATGCGTGTTGTAGCAAAATTAGCCCGTCCTCAATGGGTTAAACACTATTAATGCTCCCTTTGCGGTTGGATTGATAATCAACATCATGATAATTCTTGCTTGAAAGTATATCATGCATGAGAATAACATTAAAAATGTTGTTGTAGCTTAGTTTTTCTGTCTATATATAACAGTTTTATCCGTGACGAGAAAGATCAGTGATGAATATTGACTCCCAGAAGATAACCATTGCAATCCTTTATGGGCTTTCTAACAGTAAACTTATCTGGAATTTTAAGCAATGATTATTATAGCTACATCATCAATTTATTATGAGAACATGCATCAGTCATGTGATATGTTTTACGTATCAATAAAAGAAAAAAAATAATGTGTAGGAATTAAGTAACCCTAGATAGGGGTGAGGGGTGTGTAAACCCAGTTCTTCGTAGACTGGTTTCATTACTGAGCACTGCAACCGACACGACACGTCACCCAGTCACAGTGTGCAGTCCGTACATGGTCGTTCACGGTGTCTGCAGGCTAAGTTGTCCGTCTTCCCCTTCAAGTGAGCTCTCTCTTGACCTTGGGCAATGGAAGGGGACTAACCAGGCAGGAGGAGAGCCTGTTCTATTTGCCCGCCTGTCCCCTCGAGATTCATCCCTCCATTCTAACCATGTTTTCGTTCTCTCTCTCTCTCTCTCTCTTGGCCAAGAGATATTTCCCTTTCTCCAACCTTCCTATGAAGATGGTGATGCAGTTGAGGGACTACAAATACAACCTCATCCTCATATCAAACCTCTCATCCTCCCCGCCCCCTTCCTTTGGTACATTGCCTCATTCTTTCTGTCTACTTCTTCAGCCTATGCATGATGCAGTTAGGAGACTCTACCCCTCCCTCGTCATTAGACCCTCATCCATCCCCCCCCCCCCATTCTTGTTCCCCCTTATACACCAGCTTCCCCATTCCCCACTTCTCTTTCCAAACTGTCTGAATTTCATTATTTGCCAACTACTTTTCATAATCCTGTGTAAATGCTACAAGATTTTGTCAATTTGATTTTCCCCCTGTTTCGATCACATGCCGGGTCTCGCAACGCTGTTGGGCCGCGCCGTGCCCGATTCAACCCTTTTATCTGCCCTTGCTGTACCGGTATTAGAATTTGAAGTTGGTTACACATCCTGCCTTTAGACTCCTCCCCATCCCCCCCCCCCCCCCCCCAATCCCTCCCCTGCTGATGACAGTATGCACTTGACCTTTCTGATGTCAGGTCTTTCTCTGCTCCCCAACTGAGTCAACAGTTATGTTCTCTCTACCTTTTCTCCCTCCCTCTCTCTCACTTTCTCCCCCCCCCCCCCACTCCCTTTCTGTATCCATTTGCCATTGCTTTTAGGAACTTGTTTGCTTTCTTCCTGCTTTCTTTGCTCCACACAAATGCATGTTTCGCTCAGTCTTTTCTTTCTTGACTTTAACTTTTCCTGCGTGGCCTGTTTGTATGTGCACTCAATTTATACAGGGCTGAAGGTGTGCTGGAAGGTGTACATTATTTTGTGTGCCTAGCAAAACACATGCTATTTGGCATCTCCAAAGATTTGCCCTATGGAATAGTGTCAGTCAAGCGCAGTTGCATGAGTACACAACAATAACAATTCACCAAAGTTCTGGTGTAGTAATGTGGTTTGACAGCGGTCAGTTGAATCAGAATGTTAGGTTTAGAGTGAGTTTGCGTTGAAACCTGTTGAGGACGGACTGATTTTGCTATGGCACACATTTCTCGTAGACACCTGCCTGAGTATTCTCGGGACTTGTCTTCAACTGCTTAAAGGACAAGTTCACCTTCATATACATGTGGATTGAGATAATGCAGCAATATAAATGGAACACATCAGTGAAAGTTTGAGGAAAATTGGACAATCCGTTCAAAAGTTTAGAATTTTTAAAGTTTCTGTGCAGTCACTGCTGGATGAGAAGACTACTGCAGTTAATGATGTCACATGCGTACAACAATATAAGGAAAATATAAAGAGAATTCCACAAAATTTCAATTTTTGAAAAAGTACACATTCCCTCAATATGTTGTATATGTCTTTATAGTTTCTTTATATGATTGTACTCATATGACATCACAGGCTGTAGTCTTCACATCCAGCAATCGCGGAACCGAAACTTCCAAAATTCATAACTTTTGAACGGATTGTCCAATTTTCCTCAAACTTCCACCTATGTGTTCTACTAATATTGCTGCATTCTCTCAATCGTCATGTTTATGAAGGTGAACTTGTCCTTTAATAGAAATACTGTACTTCAAACAATTATATTATTTTCCATGGCACATGCTTTTTTGTTGTTTTTTGCATTTTCCCTCACTTTTGTCATTATGCACTTGTTCAAAGAAAGGCTTCTCCTGCATTGAAGACTTGCAGGTTTTGATAGAGCTTATTCCTAACAAATGAATCTCACATATGCATTAAATGCAAATTGTTCATATCAATAAATGCATATATTTTTCATCTGAATATAATATTTATTATGTACTATACACATAATCCATCTATCCATCTATGCATACACACACATATATACATACATACATACATATATACATTTGTACACAAAAACAATGTTTCACCTACCAATTGAATTCCTCCACCTCTCTCCCTATACCAGTTCAACCCCCCCCCCCCCCATCCATCCCAAGAAACCTCTACAGAGAAGAGCAACCCCCACTTTTACTTGCTGACATGCTTTGCTGCATGCAAACAGCTACCTGCTATTAAATGAAAAAAAGAAAAGAAAAAACAAGTGTGGTCTGCTGCCAGTGTTGACATGGTAGTGCATACAGTTTTACATCCCATCAGCCCTCTTGCTTTCTCGTTCTCTCCTTCTCTCTATCTTTCTTTTCACCACTCTCTTTCTATCTGTCTCTCTCCTGCCAGCGGTCTCGTGGGAGACTTCAGATTTCAATTATTGATCAGAAGAGTTACAGGGCATTCAGACGCAAAAAAAAATTTATACTAGAACGATATAGCTATACCAAAACGGTATAGCTATATGATGAATTTATACGTCTGAACACTGACTAACGAAACGACGTATAGCGAAACGACAGTCAGAGCATCATTTCGAACTAGAACTCGATAACGAATCAGCATTCCATCGTGAGCGTTGTGCCTCTGAACGTATGGCGACCATAGAGCGGTATAACTGGGCGGGGCTTAATGGGAGCGAGCACGAAAGGTGATCTTGTACCTATCACTCATGACCATAACAATATGCGCAGTGAGAAACTGCACATCGATACAACGTTTTCCGGAATGGTCGAAATTAGTGTCTGAACGGTCTATCGGCAATGCGGTGATTCTTTATACGTCGTTTCTTTATCGAGTTTTGGTATAAACTGGCTTGCGTCTGAATGGGGGGGGGGTTAGGCAAAGATGTGTGTGGGGGAGTAATAGGGATGAGTAGGGGAAGTTATGGCAGAATATGAAGGAAAAACAAAAATTATGAAGGAAGTTGGTGTGACAATTTGAAAGACGTGAATTTCGAGAGAGGGAGAGATTGGAATGTACAGATGTACTGATGTGCAATCAGTTCTTGTTGACATTTTTTTTTGTTTTTTTTTTTGTGATGATTAGTATTTTTGTAAATTGTAACACAAGCAAACAAATTCCAATTGCTCTGATTCCTGAAGATTTTTTTTTTCTAGCACAACAGAAGCATGACTTCCAATGTCCATAGATGTATAATCTGGATGAATGAGAGAAACAAGACGGCATTTTGTTGACTGATCAATATCTCTTCAGACGTCCAAAGATGCAATGCCACCCCAGAACTTGGCCTTTGATGTATATCTTTCATTTATGTGTTCATTTATTTATTTTTTTATTTCTTTATAATTAATTTGTTTTTATTTATGTATTCTGTTTATTTATTCATTTGTTTGTTTGCTTTTATTTACTTATGTATTTATTTATGTATTTATTTATGTATTTATCCATTTATTTACTTATTTATTTATGTATATATTCATTTATTTATTTATTTATTTATTTATTTATCTATCTATCTATCTATCTATCTATCTATCTATCTATCTATCTATCTATCTATCTATCTATCTATCTATCTATTTATGGGAGGAAATGATCATTTGAAGTCTGCAACATTGGTTTTGCCCCTCGCCCTGCCCCCTCCTTTCGCGTTGACTCTGGAGTTGAGCTGACCTGTAGTGTTTTCATCTCAGGATTGTGATTAGAGCATGTTTGATATATAATCATATTTGGGCGTGCTGCTTTGGGTTGACTCTATATTTTTCATCCAGTATAATCGGTGAGATGTTATGTAGTTTACCCTATTGGTTTCTTCATCTGTTTGTTAAACAGCTTGCAGCAAAGGGGGGGGGGGGGGAGTGGGCAGTGCGGATTCAAAATTCTCAACAGATGGATCATCATAATATGCCATGTCCCACCACATTTTAACCCATTGAAGACAACTCCCGAGTATACTCGGGCAGGCCTCTATGGGAAATGCATGTTGTAGCAAAATCAGTCCGTCCTCAACAGGTTAATATCAGCCATTTCTCAAGGGGGAATAAGTTTGGATTGCCTTGAATGTTAGCCACAGTATACACATGGATGTGGCACTGGCAGTTTTACAGTTTAGTAGCACTTACTCATGAATGGATATGTTTTCAACCTCTTCATTGAGAAACAATCAAAAATACTGACATGCTAGCGATGACTCCATTCACACACACACACACACAAATCAATCATATAATATGTCGAAGAACCAAATGCTGCATTTTATTCTGATCTCCCGTTGAGAGTTTTGACAGAAGGGATAGGTTTAGGGCAACCATCAGTTAAACAGCCACTAATTTATTTTGGAAAATCTAAGCAAGATTGGGTACCCCAACCGTCGATCCAGCTTGAACAGATACAGTTTTTGGGTCAGAGTCTGTTACTTTTTCAATTGGAATCAGATATAAGACCTTGATGAGATGCAAATTGGGCTGTTCGCTCCGTGCTATCTCCGGTTATCAATAGACCTGTAACGCCAGCCGCCAAGCATCAAATTGATATCATTTTCATCATCCATCCCAGAGATTAGGCTGTCAATCACAATGCGACCGAAACTCGAGCTGACTTAAGTAGTTGAAGGCCAGTGACATATGGAGAAACAAGCAGACAGCTGCAGCTGTATGGGAGCTAGGTACTGTTAAAGGTGGGAGATATAGGGAGACATAAAATAGGGAGAGAGCAAGAGAGAGAGAGAACATATAGGATGATCTACCTATATACCATCATTATTGACAGACTTGCACTTATACCCCGCCCTAGCACCCTTTGCCCTAACCTTTGCTGCCTTCGGCTTCCTTCTTCATTTCATTTCATTTCATTTCATTTCAGTTCTCTTTGTCTAGAATTGAGTTTGAGATTAGTGGTATTCATGTATGTGTAGTTGTGGAGTTTCTATTCACGCAAAGCAGAACAAATGTGTAAATTAAGACATATGTCTGTAGACATAAAATATATAATTTTATATGTCTGTAAACATATGATATATAATATTATATGTCTGTAGACATACAATATATGATATTACATGTATATGTGTGTAGACATATAATATATAATATTATATACAAACACATGTAGATATATTACTGTTTTTCCATTTTTGTCTGCCACTGTTGGTATAACGTGTGCATGAATATCTCTAGGCAAAACAGAACTAATTAAAAATGTGCAATGGCAGGGCACATCCACAGACAAGCAAGAAGACGGGGGAACTTGAGAGACGCAAGTGTGACGTGATGGGCAAGAAACCTAACGCTCTTGGCTGTCGGGGGCTCAGCGAGAGTGTGCATGCGTGTGTGACCGGTAAATACAGAACTCTCGTGGCAGTGCGGTTTAAATGGCGGGCTTGTGCATCTGCTTGCATTCTTTGCGTATTGGTTTTGTGTCGACGTCCCTCGCTAGAGCACCAGTGATTAAACAGGGGCCACGGCAAAGATTACGGTGATGGTTAGCAATTTAACGGAGCAAGCAAATTGTGAGCCTCCTCGAGTGAGTGTTGTACAGCGTATGTACATGTACACAGTATGTGTGGGAGGGAGAGGCTTAGAGTAAGGGGACTATTACAGATCTTCCTTTTAAAAAACAAGAAGAATTTTTAAAGAGAGGAAAAAAGATAAGGCAGTATCGTAGAAGATGCTTACAGATTTGACAGCAAGCTGATCCAGATGTTTATTGTAAAGGAGATTACGGGAAAAAAAAAATAATGATAGAACCAGGGATGCCCTGCATGCGAATCGTTTAGTGTATTTTTATCCTTGAAAATGGATTAATATCAAGAAAAGTGCAGCCATTCCAAAGTGAGTACCTCAGCCCACAGTACATCTTGTGGACATTCACTGGAGAACTCAAGAACAACAGTTTCCCAACCATTTGAACAGCAACATCAACAATCTCACAATACCATTATTTCACTGAACCTGCTTGAATCGGATACTATGAGACGTGCTCAGTTTCTTTTTGTTTTTGTGTGTTTTTGTTTGTTTGGTTGTTTGTTGTTATTCTCCACTCCTTCATCACCCCATCCCCATCCACTATAGCTGCCCCGCCCTGCTCCAGGTTCAGACTTGTGTCTGTCTTTCTGTGCATTAAATGTTTTGTTATATATATCCTTGTGTTTTTGTTTTTGTTGTTATTGTCATCGTTGTTGTTACAATGTTTTTTTCTTGCTCTGCTCCAGGTATAGAAATGTGTCTGTCTGTCTGTCTGTCTGTGCATTGAATGTTTGTTATTTATATTTGCGATTTTGGTTTGTTTTTGTTTTGTTTTGTTTTTGTTTTCGTTCATGTGAAGATAACCTGGGCGAAACTGGTAAGGGAAGAGGAAATGAGGGGTGTTTCCCCGGCCACTGAGCACGGAGCTATAGGGACGGTGCAACTCATTTGCATGGAAATTGAAGCGTCTTTTGATGGATCCCCGCAGGTGGACTTCCTCCCGCGCCACAGCGGCAATGTCTGGCTGGCCAGGGGGACGGTGGGACAGCCAGGAGTGGGTGCCTGGAAGTTTTACTGTCTCGGTCTGTCTCCAGTGTCTTCTTGTGTGTCTGTCACTCTGCTGTCTGCCCGTTTGTCTCTTACTTCTTTTCCCCCTCCCCCCCCCCCCATTCTCTGCGATTGCACATCCATCTTAATGGCATCATGCTATGTATCCAAGATGATCAGTTTTATATCCCTTGCACCATTAACTGCAGCTCAGTTTGTGAACTAGATTTTTCTTTCTTTTTTTATCAAGAAACACTAAGGAGGACATCAAAGATGGACTAATGATCTCCTATATTACAAGATGATCTCATCCCTGTTCTAAAATTAGTCAGCTGTGAGAAGGAGATTTGTCATCCTGGAAAAACTGTCTTCATGAGTGTTGACCTATTTATGTTTTATTAGCTGTCTACATTTACAAATATGCTTTCAGGCAAGTTGGAAATCCATGTTGCTCTACAGAGAGTGTTTATGATTTTTCTTTTTCTTAAAGCGTGCATGTTCCTGTGCGTGTGTCTGTGTCTGTCTGTTGATTTGTCCCGTGAACACATTTATTTGTCACCCTACTTCACACGCAAGACAAGCCAGCCATTGTAATTTATTCATTTCTTTCGCAATCTATCAATCACCCTGCTTTCTGGAAGTCAAACTAAGTATCTCAGTTTGGATTGTGTCTCATAAAATTTGGAGACGACCGGAATCCCAAAGAGGCTTGATTGTCAAATGTCATGATATCGTCATTCGTTTAACTAACACCTCTTTTTCTCTGTCTCTCTTTCCCCCACTATCTCTTTTTCTATCTAGTCCAATCTCTTTGTTTCTTTTCTCTCTATCTTTTGCTGCTGTTATCCAACCCCCTTCTTCTATCTTTGCATGTTAATAGGTACTCATAATGTCAAAAAGATGTCTTTCTATTTTCTTTGCTCTCTCTCTCTCTCTCTATATCACTTCGTTCTTTATTCATATCAAACACTTAGGCTAATGCCGTATTTGCATTGTCCCCCCCACCCACTGCAGTGTTGAAGCCATCTTCCCCATCTAATGACGCAGATTTCGGCTGTGAGGGGATTCGAAATTGACTTACACCGGATGCATACCATGATCCGACCCGACAAGCAGATGCACATTAGCCCTGTATAGAAGAGAACTGTGCACAGAGTTCTGGTGCACCCCCTTTCCATGTTCTCTGACTGGACCGTATAGTCAAATGAAATGCACGTGCCCGAGTTGCCAGTGAGCTAGCTTCTTCCCGCAGTTGCCCGGCAGTATGCAGACGTATTAGTGGGTAATACAAACTGTGATGTGTCCCAGATTATAAATGGGATTCCATCAAAAAGGAGGATAGAATTTGATGACGGTGTTGGATTTGATTGGAAATATCCAGAAGCAGACTCTTATTAAATGGGGCGCCCCCCCCCCCTTCCCCATTTTCTAGGGTATAGAGAGTGTCCCCCTTTTGTGTCGTTGTATTACAGCCAGAGGGTGGGTTTGGCCAAGATGGTGAAGCATTGACCGAGTTCCATTGCGGATGACAATGCACTATTGAACAGAATCACACAAGTTTGCCATGTTATTGCAGCTATACATCCAGGTTTGCAATCCAAATAGATAGCTCTGACATCAGTAGCTGGGACTAGGGACAGACATGATAAAGATGAGGGTGGGAAAATTGTGGGTGCGAATGGATGGTAGATCCATGAATTATGCAAATTTGATAGCTGGAGCTGCGCACGAACGAGCGTAGAAATATCAGCCGTTATTGTGACGGGTAATAGCCTCCGCTTGAGTCATGGCATTGACATTTGACTGACCTACTTCAGCGGTAATCAGCCGCTCCGGTGTGCCGCAAATCAAAATAGATGTATTGAGGACGCAATTAACTTGAAAGTGCCTGCCACTGAAATGCGCCGTTGCTCTATTGCGAGAGTTGTCATCAAGCCTTTGTTGATGCCTGTTTGTTATTATTTTCACTTTGGGTTCCTCTTTCTTTTTTCTCCCCTGCTCTGTTACCTAGCCTGACATTTTGCCAACGACCCCCTACCGTGGCCCCCCAACCCAAACCCCCACCCCCCCCCACCCCACCCAAACCCATCCCGTCCCATCCGGACGGACAGACCGGTATTGGCAAGATAGCATGAAATGTAGGTCAGCATGTTGCCGAGACATTAGCTGGAAAGTGGGTAGATGAACGTGAGTTTTTCCCCGCACTGACAAGCCCCTGATTGCCTTTGTCTGTTTTCATGGACTGTTTATTCGGAGGACAGCATAGTCACATATACACATGTACCCTCCTCATAAATGTCAACCAATGGAAGGGAAGAGGAAGAGAAAGAACGAGGAAGGGAAAGAGAGGAGGAGCGAAGGAGTGAAGGAAGAGAAACAAAGGGGGCAGTAGGAAGAGGGGGAATCAGGGCATGACTTAAATATTATGGGGAAATTGCCGTTATCATGTTCAGCGATGGCCTCTGACATTTCCAGACGCCATCGTGAAGTCAATTTGGGGAGCTCTGCATGTCACTCCCTGACTGCGCGCCCATTTAATGTTGTTAGGAGTCTAGGAGAAAATGTTGGCTCAGATGAGAGGAATAGCGCTCCCTTAAACACTCACACACACACACACACACAAACACACACCCACACACAACCCTCAAATGTGCACACATACAAATACACGACATATCGCTGGAAACATTTTTTTATGTCATGTTGACACGCTCAAAGAGGGGATAGAGGACATTTGTATTTGTTCTCGAGTGCATCACAATAATATTGCCACCTCGGGCATAAAGTGAACAAAAATATGTATGTAATCCGTAGCCTGCTCTATTTCTACTGTACCTTCGCACTCAAATAGGTTGCCAATACGTTCAAGATGCAAGGGTGCCGACCTACATGCCTGGTTGGGCACAGTAACACTTGAACATCCAGGGAATATTTGATAGCATATATGAGAATACATAATAGTGTGTTATGAGATTCAACCCTGCAAGTGGGGTGGGGGTGCTGTATACATTCGACTTTGCATGTGTGTGTGTGTGTGTGTGTGTGTGTTTCAGGTGCCTCCCTGCCTGCACACGCTCCACTTGATTAGATTTGAAGTGCAGGGGAAGGCACCCAGCTTCGGATCGGCGCCCAGTGGCACCCAATAGTGTATTGTCCTATACCGTGGCACCGGAGCAGTCCGTGAGTGTGTGCGTGTGGCACAGCACCGACGGCGCGTCGAAATTATGGCTGCACGAACACGGCATGCCGGGAGATTGAGGGAGATAATGCAAAAAGCACCCTCTTCATCATCATTCGGTGAATGTGCTGTGTATGGCAATGAATCAAGGCGGAAGTATATATGACTTTACAGGCTCTTTAAGTACAATACATTTGTGTATGTGTCTGTTTATGTGTCTGTGTTTCTTTGTGCGTCTGTGTTTCTTTATTTGTTTACAAATATGGAGGGAGGGAGAATGGAGAAATGACATCTTCATTTCGGATTTGTAATATCGCATCCTCATAAAGCCCCCAGTGGACTAACCATGACCTGTTTTTTTTTTTTATAAAGATTATGAATATCAAATCCAGTTTATACTTGGGTGCAAATAAAAACAGACAAGTGAACAAAACCAATCTGTATTGCATCCAGCATTGTTTGCATGCCACTGATTTCCTGAGGTACTGAATTTCCCGGTGTGTCATAAATGTGCCATCATACCTAGTTTGGTTCTGGATAATAAACCTCACTTTGAAATTCAACGCATCAGGTCCACGAGATTACTACAATTATAAGCAGTTACAATTGTATACCTCGTGAGCTCTTTGTTGATAAGATTGCAGCCAACCTTGGTCTTTCACTTTCCTGGAACGGAGGAGGGAAGAAATCTGAGCTCGTCATAATGTGACATTTTGGCGAAAACTAAGGAGTGGAGAAAATAACTGTGACATTTGTCAAAACTCCACCTTAATATCTGAGATGAGCCAAAGAAGATGACAACAGAGCAGACAACGCCTGAAGACATGTTAGAGTGTGGCAGACAAAAAATGTTTTCATATCTGACTAAGATATGGCTATGCATAGTTACACCATACAAGTATTCCCCAAGTCTCTTTGCTGATCAAATCTATCAGAAGGGGACAAAAGATAAAAACCACGCGAAAAACAAACAAACACTGGAAAACAAAGCAACAACAACAACGATAACGATCGTGGCCGTTAGAGGTCGTGGCACAACAAGCACCAGCAATCCACTCCTACAACCGGATCAATCTAGTTGGGGGCAGTCATCTTTTCCGCCCTCGTCACGACATTACCCTAGAACGCGAAAATGCGGGGAGAGATGATGCGGCACATAGGACGGCGACTGGCGTGTGCGAGGCAGTAATTGTGCCTTCCAGTCCATGAATGCGACCTTCGCATCATGAACATCACATATATATCTCATGGCCCAGGAGCTCATTTGCCATTTATTTTCCTCTTTTTTTTTCTTTTTGTCTCTCTCTCTCTCTTTTCTCCCTCTCTTTATCTATGCT
Source organism: Diadema setosum (assembly GCF_964275005.1). Classification (NCBI taxonomy): domain Eukaryota; kingdom Metazoa; phylum Echinodermata; class Echinoidea; order Diadematoida; family Diadematidae; genus Diadema; species Diadema setosum. Next base: position 17,587,191 of record NC_092698.1, read on the forward strand.
CTTTCTCTTCCTCTCTATCTGTATCAATCCATCCAGCTGCGTGTTTGTCTGTCTCTGTTTCTCAGAAAATGACAAATAGAGAGAGCTGCAATATAGGATTGAATCTTGTCCGTAGCTGAAATCTGCCATCTCCTTGCTGGCTCCTATTCTGTCACCCGATTCTATCGTTCTCCCGTCCCAACCACATAATCAGAGAGGAGAGAAATCCGGGGAGAATATTTCTTCTTCTTTTTTTCTTTTTTTTTTTTGCTCTCTCTCCTCTTCGCATTGCGCAGCATCGGATGCTGCTGTTCTGACCGTTGATCGAGTGTGCCGCGGCCATGTTTTTATCTTGTCTGCTCCATTCTGTCCATTCGTCAAAACAGAAAACGATTCAAATGTTGTCTGGAATGAAGAGTCATTTGTTGTTGTTGTTTTTTATTCTCTCGGTACTTTCTCTTTTGATAGTGGTACTCAATACTATTGTAGCTTTTTTTGTTCCATTTTTATTTTCTTTTTTAAGTTAGGCAAAAAAGAATTTTTTATGTTCTTTTCATATATGTTCCATTAGCTGTAGTTCTCCTTTACATGAAATTAGTATATTTCATATATAGGATATAAATACATGTTTATGTTAGCTTCTGTTTTATTGTTTTGACAGTGGTACTTTTGTAGTACAATTATGTTAACAAGAAGATGATGACACATAGATGAGCGAAGATACCGTAAAATGTTCCATCTGAAGGGTGTATCATTTTGACGTTTGATTATGAAACTGAATGCTGCGTATTAAAGTAGATGATTCAATAAAAATCTGCCCCATGGCTGCATATGACATAATAAGTCGAATGTAGTGTTGCAAGAACTCAAACCTCATGTTCTTGATCATGCCTTACCATTCACGCACGATAATTATGTAAAGAAATGATAACACAATGGGGAAGAGAAGTATCGGAAGGAGAAGAAGATAGATCCTGTGGATCAAATGTAATGTCATAATTATAGTAATGACCTCATTACTATCCCCATTTTTCTTGTTCCCTTTTAATGTTCCTCACCTCTCATATGCCTTGCAGGAATCGTGTTCACACACGTTATCGTAGCACAATAAACCCTTCCCATGATGAAGGGACCAATGAAATATTGATAAATGGTTACACTTCTCCCAGGGGCATTCGCACATTTCAATCCTTCAGTTATTAGCCATGAATCATTTTCGAACCATTAAGTATGTCCCCGAGCCTCTTGATCTTGCAATAGCTGTTTGTGATGATAAATTGTAACTGTTCGTGAAAGCAGAAGCAAGGGGGGGGGGGGGGGTGGATGGAGGGGGGGGGGAGATGTGGAAAAAGTTGGGGATAGCAGACAGACTTGTACATATATCACATACAGCAATCCAGGAGCAGATCAGCTAAAATGCTGTGCGCACTTTGCCAAGAACTTGATGATTATTCATGATTGAACGTGTATTGTCACTGGCATGTAGCCAATGAGAACGGCAGATGCCAACTGGTGCTTTGCATGATTTGTTTACGTGGCACTGGGTAAAAGATTCAACCATGTTTTTCCCAGCACAAATTGTTTTCCCTTCAGCAGGATGTAAATTTATGTTTTTGTTTACTTCTTCGCTTGTTTGTTTGTTCGTTTGTGTTATTAGATATGGGACATTGGTGGAAAAATAAGTCTTGAATCTGAATTTGCAGAGAGATCCAAAAATTTGTGCTTTACCGTATTCAAGCAATGTCTGAATAAGATGTGGAAAGATGTTGTTTGAATGAAATTATCAAACAACTGTTGTAGAAAAATGTTATAAAATTACCAAGACAGGAATGTTGAAATAATACAGAAATGCTGGGAGCATGAGCTTAAATTTTAAAGGTAGGACTTTTACACCCATGCACTGCCAATGGTTTTGCCATTCCAAGCATATTTAACATACATTGTCATATACTAATGTTTTGTATTCATCTTTCAAAGTAAAGTGGAGAAAAGCAAAAGATTATTGAATTTTGCACATGAAAATGGAAAAGGGCATATGCTTTCGAATTTTGCACTTTGAAAAAAAAACAGGGGGAAAATACCTGCAAAGAAATTTTTGTTAGAGAAAGTTCATGAAGAATAGAAAAGCACTTTCTCTTTGTCAGAGAAACTGCTCTCTCTTACAAGTGTACTTCTCTCGATGTCTCCTTTTCTCTCTCTCTCTCTCTGTATTTATCGCTCAATCTATTTTCTTCCTCGACCTATCTCTCTTTATATATTTATCTTTCAAGAATCGATCAGAGGTTGATAAAACGGCAGGGTTGTTCAAGAACGCCAAAGAATTGGGACTGAAGTGAGAGAGGCTGGTGAGATCGTTACAAATTCTGTGGACCCTCAGAGCGCACGAGATCCCGGTACAGAAAATAATCGCATTAAATCGGCAGACTAGGTCAGGGCCAAGGGAGCAAGGTTGAGCGTTCCAGATTCACCTGCACTCAAAGGACCCTCGATCGCCCGCTGTTATGCTGAAACATAATGGCACGGTTTCCATGGCGACCTGCTGACAATGGAAATATGATGTTGTTGGGGTATGAGGGATGGTGGAGAACATGAACGAGAATCATATTCACATGATCAAATGATCAAATAACCTATTTTCCATCCAACTTACCCTCTCTATTTCATTATGATGTATTTCTGCAGTAAACTTTGTGTATAAAAGTAAACAAGCGAACATGGAGGGATCGTTGCTGTCAACTTGCGCTGGGGGCATACTGTACTTTCCATGCATTTACAGTTCTGTGAAAAGTGTGCACAGTAGGAAGATGGTATGAGGGTCAACTATTGATATCGCGAATTGTCAGAGGTTATTGATTTATTCTTTAACTTTCCACAATGTATATATATTGTGTCATCACATAGCTCCTATAAAGTCAGAAATCATAGAAGGATGAGATATGTGCATAAAGTGGATTTTGGCAATATTGTAACCTTTACAGTTCTCTAAATTCTAATTTTTTTTTCCCTCATGAATGAAGTAGAGAAAATAACATATCAATTTAAAGGGCTGGTATAGTTTTGGTTGAGACCTAACTTTGGATTTTTGAAATTTTGGGGTTAGATAATGAGGGACCTCTTATAAAATATGAAAGAGCATGTAATTCCAAGAGGAATTCAATGTTTATTGGATGAAAATTGGTTATGAAATGACTGGGAAACCCAAAACAGAGCAATACTAATAAAATGTGGGACCCACGTTTTATTATGATCGCTTTGTTTTCCTTTGTTTTTGGATGTCTCAGCCATTCCAAAATCGATTTTCATCAAATAAACTTTGAATTCCTCTTAAAATGGTATGCTCTGTACCATTTCATTAGTGGTTTCTTGGTATCTCGCAAAAAGTTAAAAGCTAAGTCCTCACCTCCACCAATACTGTACCATCCCTTTAAAGCGTAGCATCTGACAAATTCCATATCTAGCAAAAACCAAAATAAAGGGGAAAATATGATTTTCCTGACATTTTATGGCTTTTGTGATGATACATCACCATGGAGTTCTTTGGATGTAATGTATTGAAATGGCAGGTTCAGCAAGGAATGTCATATCAGTGATAGATTAAATGTATTAGAGGCCTACGTGCATGTGATGAGCTATATCAACCCGTTGAAGATGAGCCCCTAGTATACTCAGGCAAGAGTCTATGGGAAATGCTTGTTGTAACAAAATCAGCCCATCCTCAACAGGTTAATGCTCTTTAATACGTTTGGATCTGACCGTGCATTTCAAAGCATTCAAAGACAATGAACTTCTCCTGATGGTAGAAGGTGGCTTTCCACGTACCATATTAACCTCTGTTGCTGGTGTTGATAAAAACTAAGACTGAGATGAATCTTGGGAATTCCCCCAACTCCTTCCCACATACCCACACACACTGTACAATCTACTTCATTTCGCTTTAGCATCACACACACAAACACACACATACATATACACATGCATTAATACAATCACGCACATACTTACCATGTACTGCGATATATGATTTCCTCAGTCAGGATAGTGAAATCATATTTTAGGTTTTTGTCCACAAAAAAAAGAAAAAAATTATGAGAGCTAACATCAGAAAATGTAAAAATTTTTCCCTTGCATCACCTTGTAACTCAATTCATTTGATTTTACACTGTATAATGTTGGTTTAAGTAGATTCAACTGCATATTTAATAATCTATACTTATGTACCCACATGGTCTTTTAATAGACAGTGATTCATCACATTTCAATCCTTTGTTTGAGTGGTATTTTTTAGATATTTCATGTGAGGATGTTGATGTGATCTCAAAAAGATAGATTCTAGTTCAGGAGAGAAGACTGATACTGTGATCAGACAATCCACTCAATAGTTATGAATTTTGTATCTACGATACCACCATCGCTGGATAAGAAGGCTATAACAATTTGTGATGTCAGAGTAGACTAATGACAGAGAATTCTGCACATTTTCATTTCTCTAGCATTTAATGAAAAACACTAGACTTTAATACCCGTTTTCAGGAGGCAGGGGAAATAATCTTACTCTCAACAAATGCCAGTATCAAGGGGAAGAAATGTGTACTTTCCATTGTACGAAAAAATAATTTTTGTGAAATTTTCTTCTTATGACCTTGTGACCCCTCAAATTGTACCGAAGCTATAAAACTTCCTCATCTTTAACAAGATTGTCTGATTTTCCTGAAACTTTGCTGATTTGTTCATATTTCCGCATTCACTCAGTCCACATATAGTTTCATTTCTGTTTGATTAAAGCTTATGCTTTTCTTCTCGAAACACTGCTTTCCTGATCACGTTGAACACAGGGAAACAAGGTGTTGCTGTCATGCATTGTTTAGATCAGAAACAGATTACTGGCCTGGACGTGACATTGTACTTCGGCATTTATCTGCGTAACGTTACACTCCACTTGCGGCGGCGCTGCTCCTAATGTATCCTTGTCCCTTTGCTGCCCTCTTGCGAGTATAAGGTAGCTCACTCTCTCCATCACCATCCACTGCCCTGGGGTCTGTAAGAGGAGGAGCGGAGGAGAAAAAGATGAAGAGGGAGTCATGAGAAGCTGGAGGAGGCGGCAAGAGATGAGGAGAAATCATCTTTCTGATATAGATGTTGTGCCTCTCATTGTTGGACATTATCAGTAGCTGAAGATGACTGCCTGTTTGCAGTTTGCAACTGTTCATGAAGCTGTATTCTTTGGATAAGACGTTGATAGGATGATGGTCATGATCTATGTCCGCAGCTTGTAAGACTCCTACCAATCTGTTGGAACAAGTAGAGCTGAAATCGGGAGATGGGGGGGGGGGGGATATGGGTGTGGATAATATGGGGTCATTTGACACATAACCATCATGCACTGTATAGTCACAGATTTGGAATGAATAGAGAATGAAATATATGGCAAGCATCAGTGGAAATATCAATAGAGCGCTAAATTGCGAAACTAAATCCTCCGGTTCTCATGAGGAAGGGTGATTAGCAGCATTGTACAGTGTCGTATAGACCCATCTGCATGGAGATTGGCAATGAATCTCAATGAGTAGGCAGCAAATATGTGATTTTGAGTGACAGAGGTTTGTGTACTGTGTGCGCAGTCTCTGTGTTATATTGCCAAGGAAGTGGCGAGCTCAATCAACTCATGATATTAAAAAGCGGTCGCACATGTACACTTATGTCAAGTCACATTTCTCCCCTTCCCGTCACTTTGTTAGCCCCCCCCCCCCCCAAAAAAAAGAGGAGTCGGCACTCTAAGTTACACTTATCAGCGCACATATGTTCCGCGTCCCTTTAAAGTCTCTCTGTGTGTAGGAGCTGAGACACCGAGAGAGAGAGAGGAGCGTACACAAGGCATTAGGCCCCCGCGCACTGCATTTGCCGGGAATGATGGTATGCACAGCCCCTAAGTGGTCACACACAAGCAAATGGACAGTCAACATCCCGTTGACCGCAAGCTGACCCGCAGCCCCTCAGCCGGGGCTGAGCGAAGCCCGGACTGCTCCTCGCTTCTCCTTCCCTTCCTCCCATCTTTTGCATATCCTTGAACATGGCCAGGGCGATGACAGAGACTGCAGAATAGCCTTGGGGAGAAGAGAGAGAGAGATAGAGAGATAGAGAGAGATGGAGATAGGGAACGAGTAATAAGAGGGGAGAGAAAGAAGACTTGAGACAGAGAAAGAGAACCATGGAGGAGAAGTAGAGGTCAAGTTACAGGAAAGAGTGGGAGAGAGGAAGGGAGGGCAGAGGGATAGAGGAGGAGTTACAGAGGATTTTTTTTTTTTTGGAGGGGGGGGGAGAAAGGGGAGGAGGAATAATGATGGCCGGTCAACTAACCTAAATACACACCAACTGACCACATACTTTATAATGAAATGTGGTTGTTCGAGGAATTAAAAACAAAATAGAACAGTAATGCCATTATGATTGGGTTTGGAATTTATTAGAAATTAAATTTGCGTAAGTTTTTCCCTTTTTTTTTTTTCGGGGGGGGGGGGGGGGGATTGAAGGAGGGAGGGAGGGTTATGCGTAAATTGACCTCTTTTTAAAAGTTTTTTTTTTTTCTTGGTATACCTGCTTAGCAAACCAGGGCAGCAAGATGTGGTTTACTGCCTCACCATGTCGAAGGGAAGCAAACAAGTAAATTGATATACAGAGAAGGATGCAAAAAGGAACCAGAGCAGGATGCTATCATGATTCATTTGTGATTGATGCCAACTTTCTTGGGCTTAATATTCAGCAACCAGAATTTTATAGATGTTGTTATTAACTGTCAGAAAGAAGAGTAGGAAATAAGATGTAACTGCAGATTACATCATTATGCACAAATGTGACTCTGCACCTCAAAACAAACAAAAAGTCGCCAGACATGAATTTTAAGTTAAGACCATATTCTGAAAGAGCAGACTTTAAGCTTTAAAATGATGTCAAACTCAAATCAAATGGACTTTCCTAACCTATCTAAATATTGGAAAGAAAGCACAAACTCAGGAAAAGTGTGAACTGAGAAAAGAGGCTCTGAAGTACAGTGTCTATTCAAGCGCTTAATCTTTACCAAACCGTGCTGGCTGTGCGATGAATGAAAAAAAAAAAAAAACAGGAAGTAAACCACCAGAGTAACAACAATGAAGGGATTATCAGAGTAAACTGAAATTAGCCATGCCTCATTAACACATTTTGTCCATACTTAATGCCAACTTTCAAAGCAGTAGCTATATCCCTTCAAAAGTTATTAGAGTTGAAAGTGAAGAGTGTGGACAAGGTTTTTCAGAAAGGAAAAAGGGATTCTAAAGACACACCTGATCACAGTATTCTACCAAAAATGTTCGAGATAAACTGCTAAAAAACACACTTTCCTGCCCGTTTTATGATACCAAATTTTAGCATAATGTAAAAGAAGACCCGCTCTTTCAGAAAATATGAAAAAGTCAAGATCGGCTAGGTTGACCCATTTCACTTATTTCCAGTCCTCACGCAAAATCAGTGTGTGCGACTTTATGTTCGTTTTGAGGTGCACGGTCACAAATAAAAAAGAAATACTACAGAGGTCACTATCCTGTATCTTATATTTTGTATCTCTGTAGCTACAGTTTATTTTTATGCTGCTTGCACTTTTGCACTTTGTGCTTGTGTTTGTTTTCTATGTGTGTTCATGAAGTTTTTTCTTTTATGGTGTTATCTTGTGTGGTTTATCAAGAGATGTTCTTGAGTGCTGTGTGACTTTGTGTAAATCTAGATAATCCATGTTGTCCTTGGTTAGCTATTCATGCGTGTACGTACGTGAACGCCCTCTGCGTAAAACTCAATGTCATTTACACCATTTGTTATCCCCCGGTGTGCCAGTGCGGAGGACACCTTACATCCCGTATTTATCTCTGAGGATTGGATCGCTGACGATTTTTAGATCCACCTCTATAATCTGGAGGCATCCTTGGTTACCATGCTGCGGTTGGCCTACTCTCCTCGCCACATGCATAAATGATATGGTCTGGTTGAAGGTGAAGGAATAGCCGTACAGCCCACTTTGACCCTAGAATGACCTTTTCCTCCTCCACCTCCCTGCCAATTCAGAAAGGTCTTATGATGATTAGAACTTATTTCTGCGAGGAGAGAATTCGTATCATGGCATCCGAGCAGCCATTGCTATAAATATTTCTGTCTTCCTGTATCTCCGTTATGACATTGATATTCTATCACATACAACATGAATCAGAAGCAAAGAGGTTGTTGAGGGGACTTGTGGGGTTTTTTTTTCTCTCTGTTTTAGTCTTTTTTAATGCAAACTATTTACTTAATATCATCAGTGGTGTCCCAACTGTGTTTGACTCTCCCACACAAGGATACACATAGTTTGAAGCTTACTTTACATTGGCAGATTGCATCATTCCAAAATAAGCACTTTGCTTTGAGAAATATTTTTTTTTTGACTTTCACTCAGGAGGGACAACCAATACGCATCCAAAGGAAGTGAGAGAAAGTTGATGAAACTCCTCCCCCCTCTGTATTGCCTCTATGTAGCTTGTGAGCAAAATGAGCTTAGTGGGCTACATCTATCATATTAAAAGTGGGTGCAAGTTCTCAGACATGTATATTGTAGGTCTGCCCATGAAATGCCATAGAGATGCCCATGTGGCGATGTTGTAAAAGATGATCCCAGTAGCTCCAGGGGGCCGCGGCTTTTTATTTGGCGTTGAGAGGGAGTGTAGTGTTTGGTTAAATGTTATGCAATCCCTGAGGTAGAGGCTCTCAGCTGCTAGCCCATCCCACGTGGACCAAAAATGCATCAAGAGATGACATGCGGTACCACTTTGTCAAATTGCAGCTATGTTTCTCAAGACGAGAATATACTTCTCCTTTATTTCCTTTTCTTTTTCTTTTCTTTTCATTTCTCTTATACTTTTATCATGAATTCCTCAGGCAAATTTTCAGTGGCTGTAATACTGAAAGTGCAGAGCTTTAGGTACTTGAGGTATGTAGTGACCGCGTAGGAAATGAATATTGCTGCTTTTGTTTTGCCCAGCGACTGGCCGTATGACATGATGATTAATTGATTCCTGCTCACAAATCAGCCCCTCCCCCTCTCCTTCCCCCCTCCCCCCACCCCGATATGCACATTAGGGCTGTTACGAGTATGGACTATCGGGCTATATTGGTGTCTTGTGGTCTCAATACGAGGTCTGAAACAGAGCAGATATTGTTGAAGAGCCAAAAGGGACAACACAGTCAGTGAAGCAGAAATATTGGATCGTTAAAATAACCCTGCGCATCAACGAGCCCATTATCTACGCGCGCACAATGACAGAACCAAAAGTTTGCATTTCGTTTGTTCATGGCAAGGAACACTTGATACAATTAAGGATATATCTTACGGAATAATGAAAAGGTATGTCAGGGATTTTTCTTTTCATTTCTCTACTTTTCAGAACCAATTCTGCTTGATAATGTAGGGTTGTATGACTTTAATATACACTATTTTTTTAAAGTAAAAACCCAGTAGATTGCAGATTTTTTTAACAATTTCTACAACCTCCCATTTTCTAATTGTTGGCTAGCTTTTGGTTGGTATTTTTCATATTCTATTTCCCAGGATCAAAATTGATACAAAGGAGCATGTTAATGCATTTCAATCAATTTTATAACTTTGTCATTACCCAATACTTGGCTCCTCTTTGCTGAAGGCACAGTTGATATACCAATTGTCAAATTTGTAGCTGTGTGATTGCTACTGTCTAATATCTGAAAAGTGACAGAAGACAGTTCAATTAGGGGGCGTCCTTTTCAATGGACGCCATCCCAGCTGCACATCATAAGCATGACGCTCACTGACTTGTCACATATGTCCGTCGGCAGCGTAATAACCATCAGGAACTGTCCAGAAGGCTAATAGGGATTATCAAAACATGCATCAAAGGGAAGAATAAAGAAAGAAAAGGATGATCCCTCCCACTGTCATGTAATATGTGTCAGAGCTCAAGCTTCTCTGAACTTGCATTTGGTACACTTTGTCATAATGCTCGTTATGACACTTAATGAAGCATTTGACACTTCCACTTTTGCGTACAGATGGTCATCATTTTCTTTTCTTTTTTTGGTGGGGGGGGGGGGGGCTGGGGAGGGTTATAGAGAGACAGTGAATGATGTTGGCTAATTATGTCTGGGGGAAGCTGTTGAAGGCCAATGTGTGTGAGCACGAAATAAAGGCAGGAACAAAAATTGAGTGATTATCTTGTGCCAGATCTGTATGTCACATACATGTATCTTTCATGGGATACTGATGGGCAGATTTTATTGGGCAGATCGTCTAAAGAGGTAATTAGGGGTTGACTTCTTCCTTGTTTTAAAACATCAACCCCCCCCCCCCCCAATCTGTTCAACCAGGAGAACTGAATGGAAAAGTATCAAATCACATGTAGATGTGTGCAGCAGTACACCAAGTCCAATGTTTATGATTTAACGCCATTTGGAAACAGGCCTTTTCCCTTTTGTATGGTCTTTGTTTTAATTCATTTTCAATGCAGTATCTCAGGGACTAGCAGCATGATACAAGTTGCACAATGTTCCCAGATAAAGGGTAAAGAAAGAGAAGGGGAGACAAAAATGGAGAATCACCCCCCTCAAAATAATAATAATGATAATAATAATAATAATAATAATAATAATAATCCCCACCCCTTCCATTTGATTGAAACTTTATAATGATATTGGAAATGTCACTGCATTTGAGCAGACATCAGTGGGCTACAACTTCAAAATTATGATCTGATAGCCCACTTAAGATATCCCTGCCTTCCCATGGTAAAGGTAAGGAAGCATCGGTTTGGGAAGGAGGCCCTCATTTCAGGTTAACCACAACCCCCAAAATCATTGCAATCACAAATCCAAATTAACATTCCCCAAATTTTCTTCCATTTCTCGAGGGAGAGACGCCCCCATTTCCCTCTTACTCTCTTTAATTTCTCTCTCTTTTTTTAAAGATTCATTTAATTCTCTTTTTTCTTTTTCACTAATGTTTCCCATAATTTCTTTGCCCCTGGATCCTCTCAAACACTCACAAAAAAAAAAAAAAAAAAAATAAGGCAAACTTCTCAAATCATCCCTCCTTAGCTCATGTTTTCTCCCGGAGTTTTCCCCCAGAGACGGAGCTTGGCCAATCTTTGGCAGGTTAAGCCCTTGATGTATCTATAGGAGAGGTGGCGGTGGCATGTGATGTAGGCTACAGCCAAGTAGGCCCACCATCCCTCCCCAAGCCATATTTTTCAGAGTCACAAATTTGTGCCTCGGTAGTCAGTCATTTGGTAACCTCCGACCCCCTCATATGACGGGAAGATCAGGGGCAGGTTTGGAAAAAACAGTAAGAAAAAAAAAAGATTCAGTTAAGGAAAAAAAAAATAAGGATATGTAGTCATTTGCTTTTTATTGAAATGCTAGAAAGATGAAAAAAAGGGGTATAATTTGAGCAGTTTAGTTGTCCCAATATTTGCTGAATGTAAGATACACAGTCCTCTTTATACGTATTGCCGTCCACGTTGCCAACTTCCGTACATATCACACCACTGATTTGATTACATTTATTTTCGGAGAACGCTAGTCATAGATAAGATATAGGGCAGATAATGAGGTGTCATTCCTGTTTAGTAAAAAGAAATGAATGATCAAGGGAATTGAATTCAAATGTTTCAGGAAGGAAAAAAAAGAAGAGGCCAAAGCAAACTTAAACTGCATAATTAATAGGAAGTAGCCCTCCCACTTTCCATAAAATTTCATCTATATGTAGATAGCATTTGCATCAAAACCCGTCAATTTCAACATCTAACCACTGTTTTCTGTTGAAAACTGAGCCAGAGACATGTTCCATTTCGAGAAGAATCCCCCCCCCCCCCCCCCCCAATTAAAAGAGGAGGAAAAGTTGCTCCGCAAGTACGGGAAATAGCAAGCACATTGACTTAGCGTGTGTGTATGCTTAAATTTTAAGGGCCCTAATCAGCATTTTGAAATGTGATAGGTACAAAACACGGTTACATCCTGACTCACTGTGATGTAATCAGTGCTTCAAATTGATTCAGAACTCACAAAAAGGTGCATTTGTGAGCAGTGATTCTCTCTTATCACATTTACCAAAGGGTCATAACACAAAACATGTATAAAGACATTAATACTGATGTCATCCCAATGCATTTCCAGTTCACATGAAAATGTGTGCGCCAAGCCAACCACCCTTTCGAATATTGCACAGTGTACAATTTGCAAATGTTATGCTTTCTAGCTTGAGTTCCATGTTGGTACTATACGTGTACAGACACATTATTGATGCATGCGTAGCTAGTCGAAACATGAGCAATGTACATGCTCAAGTCAGAACTTCCAAGAAAGCATGCGCCCCAATTTGACCTGCCTGCTAAGGTCAACGTAGCAACCGCAAATTATGATCTTCGTAGAGCTCAAAAGATTTTAGCATTAACATTAACCGTGTGAACTGTGTTTTGGATCAGTGTTTCAAAATGCTGATTCTGTCACAATTGAGAAAAACAGAAATTGATACAATAGTGTCGTTCGCTTATACACCCAAATTAATGGCTTTTGATACTAAGTTTTAAAAACCATTAAAGATCTGTGTGTGTTGACACACACACACACACACACACACAAATAATTAGAGTGATGCAAAGCTTACCTCATATACCAAGGTGTGTAATTGTTTCCCATGGGAGAAGGGAGATAAAGAAAAATTGGAAAGAGAGATAATAAAAAAGAAAGAGGGAGAAAGAAGGGAAGGAAGGATAAAAGAATTCATTGATAGAAAATAGATACCACAGTTGACTTACTTCAAGTCACCAGTCATGAATTTGAAATATTCAACAGTAATGGACAGCAACACACACAGTATTCTGAGTTGTGATACAGTGTTGTCATTTTCTTTCTTTCTTTTTTCTGGGGAGATGTTACATTATGCAACTTTTTAGATATATGTTTTGATATGTGAGGTATAAATTCTTGAATGTTACCACTCCGTACATTGTATGGATGCCTATTAGAATTTAGAGGGCTCTAGAAATCAGTGAGATTGGATTAGAACAATTCCAACGATAAAGGCAAGAGATGGTGAATAAATAAATGTATGCTTTGCCAGAGTGGCATGTTGCCGAATCCAATACAGATGTCAAATATTCCAGATCAAAATGGAAGTGCAGATCACATGCATAATTCCAGTGTACCTTGAGTGTTTAAAGGGTCAGTGTAAATTGGTCGCAAAGGAGCAGTGGTCAGAATGAATAGCAGTCTGTAGAATATAGTTCTTTCTTCTTCCCCCCTCCACTCTCCCTCTCTCTCTCTCTCACTATTTATTCATTCTTTCTTCTGCTGGATTCATATAACATTTGGGAACGAGCATCCCGAGCAGCGCAGAAACGGGAGAAAACGGTATGCAGTCATAATGTATCGTTTCGTGGTATATGTGTTTGTGTGTGTGTGTGTGTGTGTGTGTGTGTATTTGTGTGGTATGTGCAAAAGATGGAGAGTGCAATCTCCTGGGCCTGTAATAAAAAATTATACCGTCCATATATGTCAAATGCCGCAGTAGTAGGGACTGAGCGGAGGTGAAACCGAGGTCAGCCGTGTTTACCTCAGCACACAGTTCTTCCCCCGCACCCATCACACACACACACACACACACACACTCGTGCTGTACTGGATGGGGCTTGCGCAAGCGACCTATTTCTCGTGCTCCGCTTGCCAATGTTTGGCGGCCAGCTAAGCCATGTTGTGCGGTGAATGGGCTCGCTCGCCTGTAATTAATGTGCGTGGCAATATCGAAAAGATGGCGCAGTTTGCTTGTGGGAGGTTTGAGGAGGGGATATTGGGATGTATGTATGTAGGATTGCCTTCCTTTTTTCTTTTATTTTTTTCCTTTTTTTGTTGTTGTTGACTGGACTACATGTAGCTGGGCCAGACTAATGTTTATATTTAAAAGCATGGAAAGAGGAGGCAGAGTTTTCAACAATAGTCCAATTTGCTATCAATGAAGGAAGTATAATAAAAACTGTTGCGGACGCAAAGCTAAAAGATGTCACATGTATCCATCAGGCTCTCAATCCTCTTGGTGCTGTAGGTATATAAAGACATAGCAGCTTTTTGTTGAATTTATATTTGTAAGATATGCTCAGCCATGCCAATGCTCAAGTTGCCTTTCCTTTGGCATGTCCTTCATGAACTTGCACAGTTGATCACTCCTCTGCAAAAAACAAAAACAAAACAAAAACCTGACTTTGTAAGGCCTATATAGCTATTAGACCCATCTATAGAAATTCAGACTAGGAATATAGGAATATATGACCAGTTCATCATGCCTCTCTCGCCTCACATATACTGAGGTATAGGAATATTCAACAGCTATGTTTTGAAAAAATATTAGCACCCAGCAAAGGTGTAGGAACAAGTGACGTCCATCATTATCTCATTGGTGACGTAGTGTCTTCACTATCCATGAGTGCATTCTTTTTTCTTTTTTTTTCCTTTTTTTTCGGGGGGGGGGGGGATAAACTTAACCTGGCAGAATCATTCTTAGGAGTAGGTTGATGCTTTTTTTTTTTTTTTTTTTTGTCCCCAACTTGCTAAGGGATATAACTCCCATTAGGACCCAAGAGAGGTAGGGCCCCTTGGCTATTATTTTGTTTGAATTTTTATACATTAGCTTTTTCAGTTCTGGACCCAGATGTGTTGCAGCCGATTTATGCTGTGCACATTTAAGATACTCCTGTAGAAATATTAGTACAAGTAAAATGTTAGAGAGAAGGCTTTATCATCTTCAGACAAATTGATGACAAACTTGATAACCCTGTGTGGTTCTCTTCTTAAAGGGGCATTCTAAACAATTTTCACAATTTCACATGTAGTAGTACATAAATCGACAGTTCCATGTATAGATTTGTGGAATTCATTGTGGTCCTTGAGCAGAGAAACCAATACTTTGAAAAATCTTATACAAATTAACACTGAACAGTGTTGATGACATATAGAGCCTCACATACATCGTATTTCAGAAATGTAGAAGAGTAATTCCATTACAATACCGCTTGCTTAACAAGTTCACCTGTGTAGAAACTATGCAACCTTTTTGCTTTTTGTTTTTGTTTTTGTTGGGTTTTTTTTTCTTCCTTGAGTCCCAACTCATGCATTCTTATGGCGAGGCTACCATGTCATCTTTGTTCATCACAATTCATCATAACTTTTGAAAACACTTCATATTCCTCATCCCAATCACGATAAATTCTGAAACTCTGTACTCAGTATAACTAATTTATAGTTGTTCAAATGTAAAAGTCTGAAAATCATCCAGAGGTCTCCTTGAATGAAGTCTGCTCAGATTGGGCTGGACTCAAGCTCGTGGTTTAAAAGTACAGAGCTATTCAACTATTCAAAAGATGCAGAGATCATTAAAATGCAGTCTGTGAACCCAAAATGTAGGAATTGAGTCAAGGTTACATTTTTCTTGGAAGTTTAGGAGAGCATCTCCCCCAACTCCCATTTTAATAGTCAGCTTTGTTGTTGATTTTTCTACTTCACATATGCTGACTAGGGTAATAATCCCTGTATTCATTTTGAACCAAATTATGCCTTTGTGCATTCAAATATATTACAAAGAAATAAAGGTCATGGAATTCACCACTTATGTCGGTATGTTATATTTGCAGGTAGTGGAGCCGCCATTCAGTATGATCTTTATAGTGCAGCGTTTGTGAATCTCTATGTAGAATATGGTTCAAATCATGATCGTAATTTGAAAGTGGGCTATTATGCATTGAGCATTGAAGAGGGTGACCTTCTGCCAGTCATAAGGCTGGATTGCAAACCCTGAAAAGGGTGTTTCACAGAGTTATCCAGGCAGCATGGTGTGCATTATGTGACAATTTCTATGTCAAGGTCAGACAGCATTTCAGCCGTTAGACTTGGCCCACTCACTCAAATTGTAGGCATACATGCGTACGTGTACCTTGCCAGGCAATATTCATTTCCTCTGTCTGTGTCCATTGCTGCTGCAGACTGTAACACTGGGGGACGTCTTCTCAGTAACATGACGTCACTTCCAAGATCTGATTTACAGTATCTGGGACGTGTTACCTTCGAAGTTACCATTATGTGCAATATTAGAACACGGAAAACAGACAAAAAGCAAGTGAGAATGGATGAGAATATTCGTATGGTATCAAACACACTTTGACTTTCGAGTCTCCAGAATCACGCATTTAGAACTTACACATTCATGTTTCAATTAGAACTTACACATTCATGTTTCAATTGGATTTCATATCATGATATTTTATGCACAGTGATTCAGTTTGTTTTGGAGTTTGTCATTCCCTGTTTTCTTTGTACTTTGTTGTTCTTATTTTCTAGCAGTACCACATATGTAGCTGAACAGAAAAGAAAATGATCTCGTCTCTTTTCATGGCACCATCTCTCTACCAGTGCAATCGAATTTGTACTAGATGTCATTCATCAACCACTTGGCGCTCCTAATTATTTTTTTGCAGTGGCATTACCTATTGAGGATAATTGAAGAAAGTCATTTCCTTTTTCATGTCTTCCATTCGATGCTCCTTTCTTCTATCTCTCTGTCTCTGTCTCTCGTTCTCTCGATCCTCTTTCTATCTCTCCGTCCCCTGCTTTCTCCGCACTAGTGTTCATTTACTCAGCACTGTTGACAATGCATGGTACATGTGAAAACTAGTGCACAGATATTGACTTATCAAACAAGGGGATATTTTTACGCGAAACAAATTGTGGACTTAATCTCAATTATCCAATAAATTGGAATCCTAAGTGCGGGCGAGAAGCCGGGGATCCCCAACACACGAGACAGCTCCGATGGTCCGTGTTTACATAGCCCAGAAACATGCGAGGTGTGTTTTGCTGCCAGCTGAAGAGGGGGTACACTGTTGATGAAGAAGAGGAAGAAGAGTGGCATGGAAGTAGGAGAAGAAAAAGAAGATGATGATGATGATGATATAGTTGAGCATGGTGTCAAAGATTGAGAGGGGTGGGAAAAGAGATACTCTTTTTTTTTTGGGGGGGGGGTGGAAGGGGGTAGGGGAACCACTGCTTCTGAACCATTGATGGAAGTCAGACACACAGACAGGTGCATCTGTAAGACCCCCTCCCCCCCCCCACCCCGCCCGCAAATTTGGTTCCTGCGCACTGCCTCTGCCCTCACCCCTCTCTGGGTCGATGGAAGAGTGGATGTTTGCTTGCCCCACATTCTGGCTGCATCCTAAGGTGGACGCCAATCAAAATATTGACACAATAATTCGATAACTCTGAACACAGCCAGTGGATGCACCATAAGTGACCTAATTACCAATGTGGATATTATGAAAATGGCATTATATAGGGCTCCCCTCCTTCCATTTGATATGCAATATGTAATTATACATATATGCTGTCTACGCTCATTGATTATTACCTCATGCATTTTGTTTGGAAAACAAAGACACATCTAAGTCAGGGCAATTGAGGAGTGAGCATATAGTTTAATACTGTCTTGATCCAAAAAAAAAAAAAAAAACTCCAACAGTGGTTCAAAGCCCTGATATATATCACAGTTTATTGGTAGCTGCAGAAAATGGGGTTATTGTGCTCATCTTTGCTTGGCGTTAGTGTTTGTTTTTATAGTGCATTACTCGTTTCTTGGCAATAGACTTTCATTTCAGAAAGTGTGGCAGTCTTCCTTTGGTTTTCACTTCTTCAGCGTAATCTAATGAAGACAGAGAGAAACTGGGGAAATAAATTGCCTCAAAATGCGAGCCAGGTTTCGAAAACTGCAAATTCTTTATATTTCCTTCTACTTCTGTGGTCTTTTTTTCGCTTCTTTCCCTGTTTTTTCTCCCCCCTTTCTTTTTCCCCCCCATTAAACCAAGAACTAAAGCTGACATCTGCTGTATTTGGTTTTGCACTGTGGCCTAAAAGCCATCCCTCATGTACAGACACCTGCTCTGTGGTATATATGCTTCCCTTGCCTGATAGATTGACTTTGACACATGACCACATTCATGTTCAGGCAGCATGTACCTCTTCCGTCGCTTTTTTTTTCTCCTCTCTCTTCCTCTCTCTCTTTTCCTCTGTTTCTTTTTTCCTCTCTCTTTCTTTCTCTCTGTCTCTCTCTTCTCTGTTGGACAGCATCTTTCTTTTTTTTTCAGTCTTTTTTTTTTTCCTTCCTTCTCCTGAGGTTGGTCTCTTTCCTCCCACTGAGGTTACACCCACTGCGTGCACCCCGAACAATGGGAACCAGCAGTGCTATTTGGATTTCCGCTGAGACCCAGAAAACATGGTACATGTGTATGTTTAGCCCAGAAAGGGAGTCCGAAGAAAAGTTTTACCAAGGGAAAAAGAAAGTTATTTGGCATATAGGAAGGCCTCCTTTAAAAGATCATTTTCCCCCCATTTTTGCTTCTCTGTAATTCTATTTGTCAATCTCAGTATTCTCAACTGTTTTGAATTCGTTCATTCCTTTCCAACTGTGGACTAGGATGTGCTAAATTAATTCAGTATTGTACCATTAAAGTCATTCCTCTTTCCTTTCTGTTTGGCTGTATCAGTTAATTTGAAATTCCTTGACAATTAGGGGAAGGATTTGCTAGCCAAAATTGCCTTAGTCCTAATAGAAGGCATGCATGCTGTTATCTTTGATTGGGGGGAATATGAAATCTAAGTAAAGGATACTCTTTGACATTTTAGATTACCAGTTGTCACAAAAAATCAAAAGAAAATATTTCTTCAAGCATGCTATGAAAGTAACCCAACTCCCCACCCCCTGTGTCCAACGTCAGTCAAGCAAAGCTGGGCAGTATAGCAATAAGTTCATAGCATTGCAAAACCTTGGAATTTATCAGGAGTAAAATAAGTAATATACGTCTACTTAGGGCATGTCTGTTTACCGCAGTAAAACTGCATTTTGCGTATACAGTATTTGCTGGCTCATTGTAACTGCGGCAGTGTGTGGGTATTTTCAGCAGTGTGCCAAATGCCACTTACACTGTGGCACATTTATTGTATCCGATAAATATCCTGTCCTGGAAAGGTGTTCCCACAGTGCGCATATATATCCCCTTGACGTATATTTATTTTCCAGACTTGGAAGACATGGATTGCTCAGAGCGGCAGCAAGATATAAAAGATAATAGCAGTGCTTGCACTGTTTCTGCAGCTCTGCCTCGTCAAGTTTGGAGTGCTCATTTTGAAATCTCGTGATGCGGAAATTTCCAGAGATGACTTGATTCAGCGCCGGGGATCAACTTTGGGACTTACATACATGGGCGGATGGAAGCACATTTATTGACACAGATGTATTCTAGTGGCATGACAGCACTCACTTATTCTCTTCATCTGCGGTGAAAAGGAGCACTTGCAACGCTGAAATGCCCCCACATTGCAGGCACCCTTAATGACGCATATGTATGTAGGCCAGACTTCCTTCGCCTTGCATTTCTTTGCGTGCATTGAATATGGCGGAAGGACATAAAGAAATCAAAACAGCACAGGGCAAAAAAGAATTGATTGAAAGATGTTAAGCACAGGCTTGAAAGTTTGTCTTTTTGTTTTCCCCCTTCACCTTTAATATAAAGAGCATCGATACCGCCCCCAGAGTTTCCCCAAGGGATTTGGCAGAGGAAATTGTTAACCTACATTTTAGGGACAAGTGCATGTTGCAAACAAGGGTATCGGATGTAATGGGTTATACCCACGATTAGTACTTGAACATGCTTTTCCGTTGGTAGAATCGCATTTGCCATGCAAGAACGGCATGCCCTCTGGATGTTGCGAGTGGCAACGAAAGTGAGACAGCCAGCATACGCGTGCCCAGGAAAAAAAAATGCAAAACAAAAGCTGCTCGGCGGAAGTCAATTGCGGCCGAGCAAACATGTTGTTGATGCTCAGGATATTAAAAGTAGGTTATAGGGATTCCTGGAGATCTGGATTTAAGGCACATTTCGGAAGGAGGATGGGGGGGTAACTGTTGTGCTGTGCCAAGTGCAAATGAAACAATTTTACAGGAATGCACCGCAATGTGCATCGCCGTCCGCGCAACGTATGAATTGGGTCACAGCGGTCAGATCTGTTGCTTCGGGCAAGACTGGAGATTTCTGGGAAAATGTTAAAACTGTATATGTGGGTGGGGAGGGTGGGGGGGGGGGGAGTTGAATATTGGTTGGATGTTCACCCGGCAGGAATTACCAACCACAAAACGAGTTCAGGTTTTGCCCATGAGAGAAATGTTACGTGGAATTGGTTGTTACCGTGGCATGTTACTAATGAGGCAATTTGTTGTTCTTCCTCACTTTCAGTCTTTCTTTTTCTTGTACTTCCTGAATGCTCCCAGTCCACAGAGCCAAACATGGGCTAGCCCAACATGCAGTATATCATTGTAGCAATTCGCAATTTGTACTTCTTGAGACACACAAACTGTGTCAAAGCAAATTTCAAGAACCGAAGAATATGGACTTATTCAAGTAAAATCCTAGAAGTCCTTATTTTTCCCCAAACTTTTGAAATCTTTTATTCTCAGGAAAGCAAGCTGTAGCAGTACAGTAATCGAAAGGACAAGTTCACCTTCGTATCTGTGTGGATTGAGTGAATGCAGCAATATTAATAGAAAACATCAGTGACAGTTTGAAGAAAATCAGACAATCTGTTTAAAAGTTCCTGCCATTGCTGAATGAGAAGACTACCATAAACACTTTGTGATATCACATCAGAAGGAGAAGGAGAAAGCTGTAGCTGGCAGTGCGCCAGAATCAGAAATTGCAAACGCGTACCATATGATTATTGAACTTGGCACAATTTAGAGAAAATCGGTCATGAGAGTATGAAACACCTCAGAGGCAACATGAACAGACTAGTAAACAAACAAAGAAAGCAACACACTACATTTTTGTTTTGTTTTAGTTTGTTTTGTTAGGGTTTTTTTTTTTTGGGGGGGGGGTTGGCATGATGTGTTAGAGGGAGGATTTTTTCAGGAAGGGATTTAGGAGCTGCTGTGAGGTATTAAAACAAGGAAAGGTATAAGTTTGATTCATCGTGTGACAGAAGAAATACTGTGCCCGTGTCTGCATTCAAATAGCAGCAGGCTAAAAGTTTCACCCTTTAGGTCGCGTAATTTTGTACAGAAATGAAATTCGTGATGGTGTCCATTTATCTTTCATTTCCAAGCATCCTCTGGAAGTAGAGAGTAATGAGGGCTGAAGAGAGGTTCGCAGCTGGTTTGGGGGCGGGAGAGAGCAAAAGCAGCAACTATTATGGAGGTTGTCACATGATACAGACAAAGGAAATGAAACAGACAGACAGACAGACAGACAAATCAGACAGCCAGATCAAGACAAAATTTATCAATCCTGCACCGGGGAGTCGGGGAGTTCCAGGTAGTTCCAGCAGGGAGGTTCCAGCCCACTCTCTGCCCGAAGGGAAATGTTACACTTTCTTCTCCCCGCTAATTAACTATCGCATCCCTGATCGTGTGTGGAGACCGCGACATATCCAAGAGAAATTGAAAATAAGGCTGTCAGGCGCACTGGGGGGAGATGGTTGCCTGGCTGCGTTTCCAGCTAATAGCAAACATATCATTTTCCTTATTTTCTTCCTTTCTCTCTCCCTCTCTACTTTCCTCTCGCCCTTTCCTGCTCCTCAGCTACAACCTAATCCATAAAATCTTCTCATTACCTGGAAAGTTTACTTCACCACGCATATTTTTTTTTTTCTTTATGGGCCTATAATCTGCATTTTGGACAAGATGAGGCATAGATTAAGATTTTGTCATTTGGGAAGAAGATGTTTTTCAAGTAACTTTTACCTTGGAAGTTCCATTATATTATTTTTCTTTTACTTCCGCTTGTTTGTTCTTCTTCTTTTTTCTTTTCTTTTTTGTTCTTCTTTTTTGTTCTTTTTTGTTCTTGTTGGTAGTACCCTCTGACTATAAATCAAGGTTGGTCTCTATTTCAAGTGCCTGCAGAGTTTCCATTATGCTACATGGATGAAGAATTGAGCAAACATGTTGAGTAACAGACTGTAAGTTAGAGTTACATGTACATATCCATGTTTGGATGGAGTTGCCCTCTTTTTAACGTAACACTCATGAAAGCACAAGGGAATTAACCCATTGAGGACGGGCAGATTTTGCTACAACGCGCATTTCCCATAGACACTTGCCTGAGTATACTCGGGACTCGTCCTCAACGGGTTAAGGGAGAAAACTACTTAGGGGTTCAGTACCAAAATGACTGTGAAAAAAAAAAAAAACGAAGACCTTTGCCTCTAACTCATAGTGAACCACTGAATGTGATGAAAACTTGAGGCGCTGGCAAAACAGACTGCTGGCTAATCAAGTAATGGCTACGTTAATAGAACTTTCATTTGTGTTTTCATGTGCTCTGCAAGAACCATGACTGTATGGACAAAAACAAAACAAAATGAAACCAAAAAATCCTCTCCCACAAGAATTTTGAAACAATTTTGTGTGGATGTTTATTTTTTTGGATTTTGTTTGTTTGTTTGTTATTGTGTTTTACAGTGAGGTCTACAACTTTCAAAGTTAGAAACTCACTTGGAGGTATTTCAACAGTGTCATATAAATAATACCAATATGTATATGAACTAGAAAATTTGATAGTGCCTGCTTTTATCTCAAAGCCATATCCATTCCTGCCTATGCAGCAAAGTGTTGTCTGGAAATAGGTAAAATATTGGAGATACAGATTTGCAACTGACTAATAATATGAATTACACACTACCCCCACCCCCTCCCCCCCCCCCCCAAAAAAAAAGGAGAAAAAAAAGAAGATAAATTTCACTTTCCTTCGATGAAGATGAACTTACCTTTGACCCTGTAGTCTACTCTTTTCAGCCCATTACACTAGTATTATATCATGCTCCTCTTTCTAAAACAGGTAATCAAGTCAAAGTCATCTTCCCCCTGTCCTGACAAGACCCATTCACACACACGAAAAAAATGATGTTTTTCATATACACTATCTATCTTTGCAACGCGATATGGAAACCAGTAATGATCCTTGTGTTGGCACACGCACAAAATCACTGGCTATTACGATTCACATCATGATGCAAATATCAATCGTTATTCTTTTTTCGAAACCTCACGATGATATGCTTGCAAAGTGTGTGTGAACAGAATGCAAATTTGTTTTTGTTTTTTTGTTTTGTTTTTTGTGTTGTTGGTTTTTTTTTTGTTAATCCCATGATGCATCTTGCTGCATTAAGTCCAAGGTGTGAAGGTGCCTGGGGACACGATCCGGTCATTGTTCAGGCATGCCCAGTTCAGATATTTAAATCTCTTTGCTTGCAGACGAATGAGTTTCTTTTTTTTTTTTTTTCTGATTTGACTGTGTGTGAACAGTAAGTGGCAATTGAAATTGATGTTTGCACCACAATCCAAAAACAGATAACTCTAGGTGCATTTACCAACCATTTTCCGGTTACGGAGAAAAGTGCGCACCATTTATGTTTTCTACCCATTGTTTGCATGCAGATGATAAAGACGTGTTTGGTGGTACGCACTTTACCTCTATTTCCCATGTTGAACGCCGCAAAGCAGCTGCGTAGTGACAACACTCGAATCAGGATAATGTGATGGTTTTATATGATGGTTAGATAAACGTTGCACCCCAAGAATCGCATTTTGAAACGTGATTCTTTCAAGTTAGATCAACGCAGCCTCTTTTGTGTGAACGGATCCTCTTTTTCTCTCTCTGCCATTTTCCCTTGTGAGTGTATCACTGCTAGTGTTGTTAATTTCTGCCTTCCAAAAGCTTGTGAGTGGTATTGCGTGTGGGGTGCACGGGGAGGTCATATAGATTTAGGACAGTCGACTGGGAACAAGGTTCTAATTACAGGAGTGCCTCTGGTTCTGTTTCTCCACATTTTAAACCAGGATGTTAACTCGTGATTCACAGAGGAATTTCTTAAAACACAAACACACCTTGTTCTGATCTTTGGAGAAGAGTGCTGTTGAAAATCACTATCTGCTCTAGAGGAGTGAGTGACCGAAGGCAGCATGTGTTGAAAGCTAGGGTACGTAAAGATGAATTTAGGGTTTGTCAAACACTGAAATTGCATTTACTGTGTTGAGAATGTCAGGGTTTATAAAATGACTTTTATGATGGTGACATTTTTGGGTTTCAGTGCGATGATATCTGGGGTATGTGGTCTTAGTGGTAGAGTGGAAAGAAGTGAATGCTTTCATTTCATGTTGGCCAAACATAAACCTATGTCTTGTGGAATTAGGCTGGTCCCTGTTTAAATCTGATCTGGTGGAGATAAAGTAGATATTGTAATTGTCAAGTCTTTTTGGCTTCCTCTTCTCCTTCTAATAAATTTCTGTTTCTCCAGTGGCCTACCCTCCTGACAGCGAGTCTTATCTTGCCACTGTAGTACTCTAATAATGCTATCTGTCTCTTCAACAAAGTCCACTCGGCCAACAGATTTGACCTTTCCTCAAAAGTTCTCCGAGAGATGGAGATGAATTATTTTTGCTGCTCTCCGGCGGTTGGCCGAACACGGCTCCCTTCTTGCGCGTCTCGGATGCGTTCCGTTGTTTCGTTTTCTCCCCGCAATCCACCACCTATATTTCCAACGTCACGTCCATCATC
Source organism: Diadema setosum (assembly GCF_964275005.1). Taxonomy (NCBI): domain Eukaryota; kingdom Metazoa; phylum Echinodermata; class Echinoidea; order Diadematoida; family Diadematidae; genus Diadema; species Diadema setosum. The sequence goes on from NC_092698.1 coordinate 17,611,835, forward strand.
TAATGGTATTCTTCCATCACCTAAAATGCTGTCCCGTAAGAGCCTTAACATACTTCCTGTCAGGGTCCATCAGCTCTTGTGTACTCACTTGATCTTCCCAATCTTCAAGCTAAAATTTCCCAAATGTTAGGATTTTTTGTTTGTTTCTTGTTTTTACTATTAATTTGTTTGCCATTTTCGTTGTTCTCAGATTTCAGGTAGATGTTTTATTCTACCTTCTGTAATACCCTTTCCTCTTTTTGTCATTCTTCTCTGCTTTGAGACAGCACTCCTGCATCCTCATTTGTTTTACTCCAGCTGACCCTACCCTGCTTTTTTTTTTCTTCTGAGATTTTTTTTTTTTTTGTAGTCCTACTTTGCCTTTTATCAAAATCGCCACTTTGTTCATTGCATTTCTGGTACCTTCAACTCCTGACCTTTTACCATCTCTAAAGCTACATTCTAAAAGTGCAAAATGTATGTATGCGTGTACATCTCTGGGATGTGCTTGTGGTAATATCTATCGAGATGAAGCGCGCTTTAGCGGTCACCGCCACGTTAGCACACACACGTCCTTGTAGATCTATGTCTCACCGTTCGAATTCTGGCCCGCCGCACACCTCCGCAGCGGGACCATTTTGTGTAGCTAGCTGGCAACCACTAGGGGGCAGCCTCTCGGCCGAACTCGTGTTTTGCTAACCCAGTTCCCTGTGTGGTTCAGTCTAGAGGGTCCATTGTCACACCAATTTTCTGGCTATAATCCGCACTTCTTGCCTTCCCTTCTTCTTCGCTGGTCTTCTCCTGTGTCATTCTTCCCTCGTTGCACTTTTGCTGAGATGTGACCCCTTCATTTCTCTTCCTTTTTTTAATGTATTTTTTCCCTTGCTGCTTTAAAGAACATCATGCACTTTCTTAGCCACTTTTAGGGTCACAGGATAGGTACCCTTGATGCATAAACATTGCAGATGAATGTAATCCATTTTCATAAAGTAGCACATATAATAATGAGGACACTGTCCTACTTCAGTGCCTCATCCCCCCCCCCATCTGTCACACTCAGTCTCAACCAGACCATTACATTCCCCCCCCCCCCTTCTTCCATTCCATACGCTTTATCCACTTTCATTAAAATGTGTGCTCGGCTATCATGATTTGGGATAGACATTAGGACTAGCTGAAGTTGAAGAAAGGGGGTCATGTCAGACAGGTATGTGAGCCACGCACGGAGGATGGATGTAAGTCTCTGCAAAAGTTGAGATTTTTTCCACCGAGCCGTGAGAAGTCGTCCTTCGGTGAACGCTGGCAAAGTTAATGATTGGGCTTTGCAGTTCTTCATGACAGTTTTGTCTCCGGCTAGTAAATCATGCCTGTTTCAGCGTCATAATACAATTCATTGTTTGCCGTCTGCAAAGTATCATTTTGCTTTCATTTTTCCATGTACACTGTTATCCCTCCGCATTATTGATTGAGCAGTACTATCAAAAGTTTTTGTAGAAAACATGGCACCAGACATTGCAATATTGTGCATGGAAACAGTCATAAGACATTAGTATTGCTTGATGAAATACCCACATTGCCTGTAAGGTTGATATTCCATTGCAGGTACTGTTTGATGAAATGAGGAACTTGAATGATTGAGATGACTATTGCATTGAAATCACAGCAATATTATTTCTTCTTTGCCGTCACCCTATTCCTTCATGTTTTGAGGGCACCCTTTGCCCTTTGCCCTAGTTTCTTGATGAGGAGCAACTCCCCCGATGCCCTGCCGCTAATTTAGAGACAACCCGCAACCAGTCAGATTGCGATCCCTAATAGGGAAATGAAACCAAGCCGGGATACCTGTACGCGCCCCAGGGGTTTGCGCTCCCACCAACCCACCCCCCCCCCCCCCCCACACACACACACACCTTTTCTCCTAGACCACACATTTCTGGGAGATCTGGCAAAGGGAATGGGAGGGGCGAGAGAACGGAAGGGAGAAAAGCAGACATGGAGAAATATCAACTTTCAGTAGTGAGGAAAAAATAGATTGGGGGGGGGAATTTGGTGCTAAAAGAGCAGAAACCAGGCAGCAGACAGAGAAAATGAAATATGAAAAGAGTGGGACCTGGAAGGAAAAAAAAAAATAATGAGTGTTAGTGTATAAATGAATATTTTTGATTTATTCATTCATCAATTTGTGTATTTATTTATGTGTGTACGTACATGTATGTATACGTATGTATGTATGTACACGTATGTATTCATTCATCTATATATCTTTTATTTGTTTGTTTTTTTTTCTATTATTTGATCATATGTATTTATTTATTTATCTATTGGCGATGGAATATAAAGGGCATTGCTATAGCAATGATGAGGAGGCCGACTCTTACAAAATTGATAGATATATCAGACAATGACTTCAGAATTGAAAATTTAAATGGAAGGAGAGAGGCCAGGGTAAACTTGTGCAAAGGATAAGGTATAACCCTTCCTACCACCCCACACTATTACGTGGGGGTAGTTTTTGTACAAAGGGCATATTGCAAGCAAAAATTTGAGCTAGAATGGCACATCTTAGAGGGGTTGTGATCACATTTTTTTTTTCTCTGTTTGTTAGGTGGATGAGCACTTGTTTTCATGAGCTTTCGAAATGACAGTAAGTGTCTAGTTACCAGTAACACCTAGAGAATTTGAGGAATAGATAGAATTTGCTTATCAGTGTCGGTGGAGAGATACATTTTAGTTTTGCTTCTTTTTTTTTTCTTTTGCTGTGATCCAGTCACAGTCTCTGTTTTTTTTAAGTTCAATGTACAAGGTCATTGATCATTTACAATTTATTCAAAATTTTGTTTGTCAACTAGATTTTTGTTGCTTTGATGATGTTACCACCTTAAAAGCTGAAAGTGATGTTGGTTACATTATCTCGTATTGCCAAATTAGCCATTCAGCAGGTGTTAAAGCACAGTACTCAGTGTGAGTCTTTACTTTGCATTTGTGTCTTTTGCTCATGCAAGGGCGTGAACATGTCGTGTAAGAGTATGTGCTTGGTATGTGTGTGTGTTTGTGTGTGTGTGTGTGTGTGTATGTATGTATGTGTGTGGGAAGCGGGTGTGTGTGTGCACGCACTCACTGGTGTGTGTGTGTGTTGGTATGATACATAATATGCAAAGGCAATGAAATGTTTTAAGTATGCAAGGAGCTCTATTAAAAAAATGATCTTGATGGTTTCTTTCTATCAATAAGGTTGTATCAAATCAACACTATTGGGGAAAAAGGCTGCAGAGCGAACTGATTTGGAGAAAACAAGATGTCAAAAGAGCAGCTGGTTGGACGCTTCAAAGCTAGTCCTCCAAACAGAGAAATTAGACAGAGAAATTTGTGAGAGAACAAAAATATCTGTGAAGTCTTTGTCAACATCAGCCTGAGAATGAGTTTTATGCGCTCATTGAAAACCCATTATTGAAATCAAAGTATGATTCGGGTAATCTGACCCTAATCGCCTGATAGACAGTTAACCTTGCTTTCAAGGTTTGGCGGTGTTTTGCAGTTTATGTTTCATCACGTCTGCTCTTCTTGGCCCGTCAGCAGTTTTTTGATTCGATCCATCAAATGCCATGAAGGCTGGTTAGAAATGTTTTCTCAGGGGGAAAAAAAAGAGAAAGGAGGGTGGGTTAAGAGAGAACAGAGAAAAAAAAAATAAAGTTGAGTGTCTGAGTGTTGGGAGATGGATCTGGGGTTGTTGGCAGCAGTGATCAGCCTTAGATGTCGACTCATTAAAAATCCATTATTGCAATCCTAGCAGTGACTCCTGAACTGATCGGGCACCAGGGTCAATTTGCACTCGTTGCATAATGTGTCTGGGATGAAACATTGCTTGACGCACTGTTTGTCATTTCAATTTTGTTTCGTTTAAATGTCTGTTGGTGATCAACATTCTTGTGTGTATGTTTGTATGCATATTACATAATTTTTACATGATTTACATATTACTCTCAGTTCTTCCTTTAGATTCACTGTTTTATTCTATCTGTATATATCTTTCATATTCCATTTCAGTTTTTCCCGTCCTTCACCACAATCTATAACCTCCTGCTCCCCCCTCCCCCACTTCTTCTCCAATCTCATACCTTCCATTTCTTCACTTGCAGTAGTCCAGTGACTGCATATGAATTGCTATGACCTGTGGCAGCTAAGTGTCACAGATGCAAATCAGCCTTTTAACTGTCAATTAGCACAAGAACCACCCCTACCACTCTCTTCCCTGTGGGATACAAATGCCAGCAACCAACACTGGAAGTTGAGTAAAACGGGGAAAAAAAAAAAAAAGCTTGTGTGGTGTCCTACCTGATTTTTTTTTTTAAATTCACAAAGAAATCACTTTCCTTTTTTCCGTATTCTTATCGTGGATCGATGGTACTGAATAGCTTTGTTCTAAGCTGTTGCCTGTCCGTGATACGTTGTGATACTACTTCCATGCAACCTGGACACAGTTACCCATATCTGAAGAGGTTGGCCATAGAATTTGAGTGCATATAAGCTCAGCCACGTTTTCCCCCACCCCCTCCCCCTTCTCTCTCCTTCTCTCTCTCTTTCTCTCTCTATCCCTCTCCCTCTCTTCTTCTCTTTTTCTTCTTTTTTTTGTGGCAAGTTAACTGAATTCCACTGAGGAGAGGTGCACAACAAAAGAGGCAGCTATCAATATCGCCTAACCTCCAGAACCTTGGCGCCACTGTACCCCGACTCTGGCCCACACAGTTTCCGCTGGCAGAATGAGCGTGTCTTGGGGGCAGCAGAAGAGGCAGAGAGGGAGGGGGGAGAGAGAGAGGGTAAAAAAGGGATAGATAGAAAGTGAGAGAGAGAGAGAGAGAGAGAGAGAAAGAAAGGAAGAATGCCAGATAGAAAAGTAGAGAACAGAGTAGCAGCCAGTAAAGATGGAAAGAAGGAAGTACACTGTATATTATGTTTGCGCTCATTTGTGTGCATTTATATGCAAGAAGCAGCAGAGGAGATACACAGAGAAAGTGAGTGAATTGTGTGTGTGTGTGTTTGTGTGTGTCTGTGTCTGTGTGTGTGTGTGTGTGTGTGTGTGTGTGTGTGTGTGTGTGTGTGTGTTTGAGTGTGCCATTTATGTGTGCATTGAGAGTGGTCAAGCATTTATAGTGCTTTTTTTTTTTCTTTTCGTTTTGACTTCAGCTGTATAGTAGCACATCTTCCTCCTCCTTGAGAGTTGATAACCCATCTGATCTTTAGGAGCATTCCACCTCACACACACACACACACACACACACACACATACATATAAACATATAAATACATTTATATGCAATATAGATAGATAGATAGATAGATAGATAGATAGATAGATAGATAGATAGATAGATAGAAGATGTATAGATTGATAGATAGATAGATAGATGCCCTCTGCAACAAGCAGTGATTCTGCCTTACATAACCTGACTGGTAGTGTTTCTTCTCACCTGTTTTTAATACTCCATTACAGACTATACCTTCTGTGAGCTTGACCATGCATTATCACAAGTACAAACCATATCACACACTAAAGAAAGAAACTGTACTAGTTCAATGTACCTTTGAACATAATCAACTCTTTACTGTCTCACAAACTTTTGTGAGACATGCAGTAATTCTTCATAATGTAGTAGGGTCTTGATGTTGCAAGCCTGCGTGAAGTAGGCCTCAAGCAAATGCATGCATGATATTTGGATTATTATGGCATACAGTCTGTAATTGTCTCATCAGTTGCAGTTTTTGAAATTTGGTTTGTATCCATTTTCGTGATCTGAAAAAAAAAATACCCTAAAGATAAAGTTGTGGCAATATCAAATTTGACTCTTTCTGTGAACTGACCAAGGATGTGTGATCGTGCTTGACTGGCGTTGACTCTTGCTAATCCCGGGTGAAACGTTGGAGAAAGGCGAGATGCACTTGACGATGAAGCGGAGAGAACAGTCGCATGAATAATCTATTGTGTGCGTTTGCCCTCGGAGCCCACGTTTGGTGTGTATTATGCATTGAATGTGCAAATGGCGGCCAATCACCTCCCTCTGGTCATCCTCGCAGACTTTCTGCGCGACTGCTTATTCGGTTTATCGCGCTTGAACCGGCAGGTGTTTTACGGGTTCACTTTCACCGAGCGGCCGGCCATCTCTACTCACGTACTTCATCCCTGTGGTCAATGAATAGTCCCAAGTTGTTGTAGTTTCTTTTCATTTCTTCTTCAGCCTTTTTTCATGCAATGTCAACGACATCATGTGTAGAGATGTTTGTCGTGAGATCTTTAAAGGAAACATGTATTTTGTAATACAGGCCTATGTTTGAAGGATACAGTTGTTGTATGGTTAAATTTTTTTTTTCAAGGAGCAAATGTTGGGATTATTTGTGCAAAATCAGACCTAAAAGAGTGATTACAACCATTCAGGCATCAATAATGATTTCTATGTCAAATAGATCATGTATTTTGAAGCACATTCTACTTTGAAATGCACAAATTTCGCGAAAATAAGAACCCCACGAAATATATCGTGTATACAGTATACTCCCCTGTGCCAAAAGACCATGATCATATTATATGGACTACTGTACTATCACAAGACAGAATGAGCGTCACGTTCGTTCATCTGTCCTCGCAGTCGGCTCGCAGTCATTGTCTGTGCCCAATGATCTTCAATCGGCAGATCATTTCGTGTGCATGACTGAATGCAGTATTTAGGTAATCTCCCAGTAACCCAGCTTTCCTTTGTTTGCCTCTATAAAGGATAGGATACCCTCCCCTCCCTCCCTCCCCCCCCCCCACACACACACACACATACACACTTTTTTTTTCTGTACCTGACTTCTGAAAAGATTCTGGAAGGTTGGGCATCTTGTCATTTCCAGAAAACCTTAAGGAAAAAAAGCAAAATGTTTGTGCCTATACATACTTAAAATAGAAGCTGTTTTGTTCCTTAAAGTCAATGGGAGGATAAAAATAAATAAAAATAAAAATATATCTTTCCTAGCTTTGCTATGACACTTTTTACCTCTCAGGATTTTTTTTGTCAGGATTAAATGGGAAACCTATTCGATGCCACTATGCTTTGGTAGAGTTGGCAAGCACCGCTAAGCTGTGCTGAGTGAGTGGAGCTACTGTAGGTTCGGGTGTATTGCACATCCATACACATCTAGCAAACAGGAGTAACATGTGTCAGTAAATTACTATTTAGAAGCATTTTTTTAGTCCGCAGGTGTCGTGGAAAAATGAATGATTCCAATCACAATGAATGAATTACATGTAGCTTGTAGCGATCATGGCAATACTCAGAAATTGTTTGCTATGCTCTAACAGTAGAAATCACTGAGAAGTAGTATTTTTTTCCTCATGTTTCTTCTGCCAACTGAGTTTTGTTTATGTGTGTAGGCGTGATTTCAAGAATTCAGCAAGACCCCTTCTCTCTCTCTCTCTTTCTCTCTTTAATACTTTTCAATCATGCAAGCATTACATATTTTCCAGATGTAGATATTTCTCGAACTTCCAGCAAAGAAGGCACCTGTTTACGGGAAAAGTCTTAATAGTCATCATCAGTCAACTATTGTAAGCGGGTTAACTCACAATAGAACCACTTGCTCTGGAGACTGAGTTTTTAGTTTATCTTCCATCCCCACCCCCATACCCTCCCTCCCCCCCCCCCAAAAAAAAAAAATAGTAGTAAACAATTAGACAGAGAGTCAACTTTTTTCTTTTTCTCTTTTTTTTTTTTTTTGTTGGTAGTGGGGTAGCAGAGGGGAGATTCTCAACTCAAACATTATCCCAGTTTTATGTGTCAATGGATTACAATTTCAAAAGCTTTTTTATTGTCATTTGCTATGAATGTGATCAAAGAGCACTCAAACACTAACCACTGCGCTCTCTGCAGTCAATAAGGGCATGAGGGTTGCACACACACACATACACACACAAATGCTTAGAGAAAGGAATGGATTTTCTCAGAACTGTCAAACTTGTCATAAACATTCACTTCTCGACACGGATTTGTTGACCCTGCAGCCAAAAATTGGACAGAGATGGATGTTTCTTTGCATATTAAAGAACCAAACAGGAATAAATATTTTACTTAAATATTCAGTGTGGCAAACATTATAGTGTCATGTGTCGATCTGCCATAAAGATTTCATGTATGGATAAACTGAAATAGAGAGGTTGTTTTAATAAAGGGGGAAAGACGTATGAGAGATATAATGGATAGATCTGGACGGACTGTATAGGTATATATAGATGTATTGATTGGTAAATAATTCAGTAGAGCAAAGGAGAAATAGATGGGTAGATAAATAGATGATAAATGAAAAATAGATGAAGAGATAGGTAGTAAAAAGGTAGATATATAGATATATAGAAAGATAGATTTGTAGATAGATTGATTGATTGATTGATTGATTGAGTGAGTGAGTGAGTGAGTGAGTGAGTGAGTGAGTGAGTGAGTGAGTGAGTGATTGATGCCTGTGAATTCACATCAGTTTCATCCCAAAACCCACTGCATAACAGACAAGGACACCAGGGAATGGCAGAAAGTATGGTTTTCAGTCAGTATCAAATGCCGTGCTAGGCCCCAGTGTCCTCAGCTTGTCCTGAAGAGAAGTACTGGAGTGATATACACTGTGGAGGAGTGTTTGGGGCATTTTCACTAGTCAACAGACAATGGAAACACCCCACGTGCAATGCAATGCGAGAAAAAGGAAAGAATTACTTGGAATGGATTAAAAGGAGCTGCAGAATAGAACACTGAGAAGAAAGCTGCATGAAAGGAACCATGTGCACAGACAGCACGTATGCCATTGAAAACATAATCCGATGTGATGAGGCTATCATGCGACACATGTAGGGCAGTCATAACGCAGTAGGGGTGTCACCAAATAATACACATTTGGAGCATGCACTCATGTGGTTTTTAATCTCATTATTCTACAAAGTGCTGGTTACAAGACCCTCATGGGGTCAAAGAGGCATTGTACTTTCGAGCCAAGCTCCTCCCGCCTCCCCCTGCTTGAGATCAGCTGATATTTTTTTTTTCCTTCCACAATTTTTCCTCGCCAAATAGGAACTCATTGAATACATCTCTTATTTTCTCTCACTTCTCTCTATATATTTCACTCTATATATTTCTCTCCATATATTTCTCTCCCTATCTCTCCTCCTCTCTATCTTTCTGTCCAGCTCTGTCTCACTTTCACCCAGTCTCTCACTTTTCCTGATTTAACTTTATCCTTGATGTCATTAGATTGTTTCAGGGTCATACATGTATCCATACATGATCAATCGTGTGACCCGTGCACTGTATGTTACGTCCTTGTTGCGGCAGTAATGGAACATATCTATTGACCTTGAATATATGCCGTCCATCTGTCCTTCGCGAGTCTTGTGTCAGGAAGTAAAACCCCGGTCCTAGATAAGGGGGAAAAAAAGGCAATCAATAAATCTATGAATATCAAATGCCCTGGATTTCTGTCATGTATATTTCATCTGCCCATCTGGTTGCATTGTGACGTTTGGGAACAATGCGACGTTCGACAAATGAATGACATTTATAACCCCGTGTCGCTGCCTTTCCTCATACCAAGAGTCCTTCTGGATTGACTCTATTCACTGTTTTCCAGTTTCTTCTTTTTCCGCTGTCTCTCTTCTTTCTTTTCCTGCAGTCTATTGTAACATACCTCATCCTTGACATATATATATTCTTCTTTTGTTTTGTTTTGTTGTTGTTGTTATTGATGTTATTTTAGTTGTTGTTTTTTTTTCTTTTGAGGGGATGATAATATTTAAGAGCTTTTGCTCCAAGCTATTGTGAACCCATTTCCAAAAGAGCAGGTTTAAACAACCTTGATGTATCCCAACCTCTCCCTCCCCCTCCAAAAAAAAAAAAAAGAAAGAAGGAAAAAGGAAACACAAAGATATCAGGATACAGGTCATTTCTGTATATATTGCTGATTAAGTATGAATTTATTGATCCAATTATGTTGTACCTGAAACAAATATGAAAGTGCTCGTCTGCATCTAATAACCACCTGGCATAGCAGAAAATCTACAGCCTGAAAGAAAAGAGAAAAGATAGCAATAACAGAATTATGGCTTACCTGTGGTTGAGAGGATACAGTTCCAAAAAAAGTTAAAACCTGATCGAGGCATAAACTTTCCTGGAGGATGTTTACTTGTTACAAACTTAAATTTCATTTGCTCTTAAATTGCTGTAACCTTAACCCGTTGAGGATCGGCTGATTTTGCTACTAACAACATGCATTTCCCATAGACACCTACCCGAGAATACACGGAACTAGTCTTCAGCAGGTTTAGAGGGCTGGTCATGTGTACGTGTTCCACCCGATCTTGCATTTTATATATTTCCCATAGAATAGAGGACATAATCATATTGCGGTAATTGTACAATGTTCAACATGCTCACGTTCTAGACAAGTTTGCCCTTGAGCTTTGTTTAGTAGTTTGGAATTTAAAGTAAACTGTTGCCTCTGTCACCTAAGTAGACTGTTGCATCTGTCACCTAGACAGGCTGGTTCAGGTATTTTCAAGCAGTACAACACAATAAGTTACTCTGGTGTACATTGACTCAAAAATGTTTCAAGGCATGTGGTTATATTTGTTTTTTCCATAAACAAGAACAACATGTGGTAGTGACATTCCACAGTTGTAAGTCTGTTGGTTTGTGTAAGCAATGGCTAGTTGCCACTGTTTGTTTGTTTTGTCTTATTGTTGCTCTTACAGCAAGGAGGGGAGGGAGAGAGGAATGTGAATGAAATGTACATTAGATTGCAGCTGTTCAAACAATGGTATGCCCATGAGCAGAGTAACTGTCTTTGTTTTGATTGCATTATTGATGTTTCCTCTGACAAGGGGGGGGGGGGGGTGTTGTTGATGCTGCAATGAAATCTCTGCTGTTGAAGAAAAACAACAACAGCGTCTTTAAGTGCACTTTAGAACATTGCTGACTTCAATTAAATAACATTTACCACTTACGCATTGCGCCTTGCCAGACTCAGTTCGTGGTATGTGCAGCATCTGACTCTTTACTTCTCAAATTGACTAACCTGACCCCCGTCACTACATGATTTGCAGTTGTAGTCATTTTGCATTCTTTCGCCAGGACACTCAATCGTTTGTCATCTATCTCTACCCCCCCCCCTTTCTTTTCCCCCTTTGCAATGTCGTCCTTCTGCATTTCAGGGGCACTGCTGTATAAAGCAAAATATGCTTAGTCATAAAAGATAAAAACAAAAGCAAAAGTTTGTGGTCAAGCTAGCTAGCCACCTGCCTTTAGAGATATGTACGATCAGGCACCTCACTGGATAGCACAAATTGATTATTTGTTGGTACATGTACGTAAATATAGACCTGTCTTTGTTTGTGTGCGTGTATGTGTGTGTTTACTTCCGTTGTTTTGTAGGAATTTCTATACCTGTCAAAGAACAAGTTAATCAATCAATAGTGCACATGGGATCATATTGCTGTGAGTGTTATACACAGCTGCTTCTTCCTGAGTTGAAGAAAAACGAAAAAAATGTCACCTAATATTACTCAGAGATGTGTACTTAATATCTGTTATCTCATAAACCAGAAAGTACAATTAAAAAAAAAAAAATGTTAGAGAGCAAATGACCCTAAGTTTACTTCTTAAGAAAGAATAATACTTGAATCAATATTTCTCATTTCATCGTTATAGATCGCAATTTTGTCTACTTATGAAATCTTTTAAGTCCTGATCTTGAGAGATGTGCATCATTACAAGGCGTAACATTTGGTATTGTTATATTTCTATACCTCAAATTGAACCACTTTTGAATTTTTGCTTGAAATCCTGATTCATGAAATATGTGGCATATGTCAAACGTGATTCGTATTTGCAAAGGATTCAGGGATGGAGCGAGAGGGGAGAATGCACAGCATTATTATCTAAGGAAGATCTGAAAACATTTGCTGCGTACGAATTTGATTCCTCGTTATCAAACAATTTTACATGGCTTTAGTTTGGCATACACCACAAAAGTAGAAGGAATAATGGAAGTGATTTTAATTTGTTGTTGTTGTTGCGGTTGTTGTGGTGGTTGTTGTTGTTGTTGTGGTTGTGATTGTGGTTGTTGTGGTTGTTGTTGTTGTTGTTGTTGTTGTTGTTGTTGTTGTTGTTGTTGTTGTTGTTGTTGTTGTTGTTGTTGTTGTTGTTGTTGTTGTTGTTGTTGTTGTTGTTGTTGTTGTTGTTGTTGTTGTTGTTGCTGCTGCTGCTGTTGCAGTTGTTTGCATATCAGAGGGCATCAAGTGTATGCAAAGATTCAACATCTGTTATTGTACAACACCAATCACTGAGTTGAAATTGTAAATTTGAGATGATCCTGTCAAGCATTCAACTAACAGAGCTCCCTCATGGCCATCCAGCAAACATTTGCACACCTCACATAGATGTCGCAATGATAAGTAATCTCAGCTATTTGTTCGCGACTGGTTTATAAATCCGTAACGAATTTCATAACATTGAAATTCAAGGAAATGTGCAAGATTTCCCTGTTGTGTTCAATGTTTTAAAAATCCAGCCACTGAAGGACTGAAATATTTGATTACTTCTGTTATCACCAGCCTATTTGTCTCCCCTTCAACCGTGATGGTGATTTCACATACATTCTGTGATGATTGCCTCTGGATAGGCAGTGAAATTATGTTTTTCTTTCTTTCTTTCTTTCTCTTCTTTCTTCTTTCTTTCCATCTATTAATTCTTTCTTTTCTTTCTTTCTTTTCTTTCTTTTTATCGTGATAGTTGTGACCATACTGCTTTCAATACATGCTCCATGATACTTAACATATTCTGGTGATGTGACTTCTTTTTATTTTTTTCTCTCCTTCTTTTGGTACAAATAATGCTTAACTGCCCCCTCCATTTGCCCTATTTCTGCCTCTGGAAATAGATAACTTGCAAGTGTTTGGAGACACACCAGTTCGATTTCTACCTGCCTTCTATTCATGATACCCAGTAATTGATCCTTGGTAAAAGTAGCTCCTCATAATAACAGATTTTCTCTGGAAGCTGAATTCATGAGAATAACCTCTAAATGCTGAGTGCTGAATTAATCATGAAAAGTGAGAATCTGACCAGAATTAAAAAAAAAAAAAAATGAATAGAAATGACATATATTTTCCACAGAGCATATTATTCAAGAAATATATATGGTTTGCAATGCAATCTCTTAAGTTACTGCAAAGTATAAAAGATCTATATGGTTAAAAGAGAGAGAGAGAGAAGGAATTAGGTTGATGTGCAGCTTAGCAGAATCATTTTTTTTTTCATGCTAAGTCTCATAATGCAGACATATTTGAAGCTGTGTTGCTGTTTTCTTTACTGCATATTAGCCCAGCTTGTGAAATGACTTCCTGTACTGTGGGTTTGGATTTCCACCATGAATTGATCTGTAGAAGTTTCATCGGATATGAGATGCTACAGAAGATGGGATTGGGTAGTTGAGGAAAGAATGGGAGGGGCATTTGTGCAAACATCCACTCAGTCAAGACTCTCCCAGCTGCCCAGGCAAGCCCATCACACCTCCTCCCATTTCCCTCATCCCACTGTATCTCTAGCCATGATTCTGCCAGGATTGGCAAGTTCATTATCACAGTGGTTTAGGGGACATGGGAGACACATTTGCATCGTGATGTCTATATAATCTGCAATGAAACATACAGAATAAAAAGGTGTTTTAAAATGAGACACTCTCCTTTCATCATCTGAAAGGTAACCAAATATTTGAAATGGCACCCTGGGTGAATGCCAAGCCTGTTACATTTTTTAGACTGATTGCTAATCAAGTATAAAGAAAGGAAGGATCTATCGTAAATGAGAGAAAAAATAGAGAGAGAGACCCACAGAGTATAGAAATTATTAACAAAGGGCTCTTGATTTATTGCTCTTCTGCTTATCAAACGAAATACATTCTTATGGTGTTAGTATGGAGCGTCCGTCTAATGTATCCGTGTGGTGTTCACACTGAGGGTGTGTCAAACAAGCGGGGCAGGGAGAGTATTGTACAAAAAAAAAAAAAAAAAAAAAACACATCAGGGATGCCCACCAAACTCACAGATGATACCTTGGTGTGTGATCGTGGGATGTGAAGACCTTCCCGACATGCCTCTGCTTCTGGTCCCTCTGGGTTCGTGCGAGTGCACTGCCATGAAAGGAGAGAGGGTATCAAAGTGCAGAGGGATTTCTGCGACGTATTGGCGTTACTCCTGCTGCCAGTCAATCTTCATAAACCAGTCGTCTCGATACGCCAACTGCCGCAAAAAAAAAAAGAGAGAAAAAGATGCGGCGATGGTGGTGTGGAGATAGATACCAGAGCAGATCTGACCCCTCCATTGTTCCGACCTTCTTCCCTTACGATGCATGAATGAAGGGGGGGGGGGGACAATGATTGCTCACTCTGGGATAAAATGAAATATGTCCACTTATGAAACATTCTGAGAATTCAGTGCCATAGCTTTTTTGTTGTCATGGTTTTAGTTTTTATGTTTTATAACAAATTTTTCCATATTCGCATTCAAGGACAAAGACCAACATGTCCACTCGTGAAACATGTCAAGAATTAATTGTGGTGGCTTTTGCTGTTATTTTGGTTTTTATCTTTAAAAAAATACCAAATATTCCCAATATGCAGTACAGTGAAACATCACCACTTTCGAAACATTGAAAGAGAGAGAGAGAGAGAGAGAGAGAGAGAGATGTATTATCAAAGCTTTTTCATCACAAGTTTTGTCGTATTCACAATCAAGGATAAAGTGAAACACTGTCACGTATGAAACATTCAAGTGATTCAGTGTAATAGCCTTGAGTGTTTCATTATTTACAATCTATGATACAGCGAAACATGGCCACTCCTGAAACATTTCCAGAATTAATTGCAATAGTTTGTTTTTTCTTTTACAAATTCAAAATACATATTCACAATCAAGGATAAAGTGAGCAAATTTGCCACTAAGCTCCTAAGATCATCTGACCTGTGCAGATCGTCTATTAAGTTTTTTCCTCTGTCTTTTCCCTGTTTTCTTTGCGTTTCTGCAGACAAAGGAAGATATTTTAGTGAGGTTATCATCGTTACTTGGCAGCCAGTACGAGAGGATCGTCCACTTTGCCCAATCGATTCCTGGTTTTGGGGATATCAGCAAGGAGGACCAGCGTATTCTTCTTCAAATTGGTGAGTGTTGCCATGCCCAGATAATGTCCTGCCCAAGTTGCCTGCCCAACCCGAGTCCCCTGCTCTTTTGGCACACCGTATGACCCCTGTCTTAATGCACATAAAAGCTGGCCCCAGGGCCAGTTTCCTGTGGCCACCCTGAGGCCACCCATCAGTCGTTCGTGAAAAATTCACGCGTGAGCTTCAGGCTTGCTCAAGCGATATGGTCCCCATTGACACACAAGCCAGCCTCACGTTGCCTTTCGAGGCTCCTGGGCTCAGCCCGAGGCTTATTGTTGGACTGGTGACACCTCCCAGCTATGTATGACTAGCCCTGGGGCTGTGGCCAGCCTTAGCGGGGATTTATGTTTGATATTTGATATCCAATCACCTGAGCATGTGATACCATGCTTCTAGACATAATATTATAGTGGCGTTGTTGCTGCTTTTGTTTCATTGTTTGTTTAAAGGGATGGTGTAGTTTTGGTTGAGATGGGGAATTCAAATGATAACTTTTTGTGAGAAAATGAGAAATCTTATATGAAATATGAAAGAGTATACAATTCTAAGAGCAATTCAGACTGCATTTAATGAAAATTGGTTTTGAAATAGTTGATATATTTTAAAAAAACAAACAAAAATTGTAATAAAAGATGGGACCCACCTTTTATTAGGACCACTTTGTTTTTGAATATCTCAGCCATTTTAGAACCTATTTTTATCAAATAAACTTTGATTTCCCCTCGGAATTATATGCTCTTTACCATTTCATAAGTGGTTTCTGATTATATCACCAAAAGTTCAAATTTGAAATCCCCATTTCAACCAAAACTATACCATTCCTTTAAGCCTTTCTTGTAGTTGCAAAACAAAGCGAGTTAAAGTTATGATGGCGTTATAAGTAGAATTTACATGCTTTGTCAGTCAATATCCACTTCAGTGAATACAAAAGAGTATTGTATCAAGATCATTCTGATGTTGTGACCACATACAAATGTATCTGGATTTAAGGGATTAATGTCAACAAAATGTAGACGAAAAAAAAAGTAACTGTTGCTATATTCGCAATCATTGCCTCATGTTTGGATGGCTTGTGTCTTTACTAGAAAACCTACTGCTTTGCAGCCAACAGAATATGCAGACTAGAAATCAAGTTTTTGTGAGACTCCTCTTCCCCCTCCCCTCCCCCACCCCCTTCATATCCCATCATAGCCCGACCAGACGCTGTGCAAAGCACAGCGTCAGGCAAACGGGGCTTTGCCATCTAATCAGGGAACCACAACACAACTACAAAACTTATAACAATTTAAACTTTACTTATAGACATTTATACGTTACTCACATAAGGTGCATGCTTATATTACAGAAGGTACATAAGTCCATAGAGAGCCCTCACGATAAGTCCATTGAACAAAAAATGGCACTTTCTAGCGCAATCCCTGACTGTCGGGGTCCATCGTTGCAGAATTCAAAATGGTGTGTTGACCACTCAGCAAATTATGCGTGCGCGTGTGTGGCTGGAAGTGCAGCAATCTATCGCGTGCGTGTGTTCTTTGGTAGCAGCACGGTCGACAGTGAGACCTTTAAAAGTGCATTCGGATCGCGTGAACCCGATTATCAGATGTACCGTTCACACATGCTGCATATAATCTTCATTTTCGGTAGGTTGTGAAATGTGTATGTCGATATCAATAACATAGCTATGTAGTGTCATTAACGAATATTACATTTAATGAGTTTGAGATGACAAAAAAAAAAAATGATGTCAAGTATCAAAACTCAAAGAAATCGTAAAGCGATCGCTGAGCTCTCTTTGTGTTGTGGGCCACTCCGGTACAGCCCTGTTGCTATTTATACACCGACTGGGCTGTGTATAGTTAATCCCATCAGTAATTTCAAACGGGATGAACCCCAATTAACCAAGCAGCATTGTCTCCATTTTGCCTCTGCGCTGGTGGTATCACAGGGAATCTCCTTTGGATACATATCTGCTTCCCTTCATGCATCATTGTTGATTTAAAGAATGCAGAGCCCTTAATGTAGATTGCAATCCTTTGTTTTCCAAATTTTTACAAGTCATGCATTTTCTCTCCATGTAATAACAGAATGCAACATTTTAAAATATGGTAGGGCAAGATGTATTCATTTGTAAATTTTACAAAATAGGCACCTCTACAATATGGCAAGAGGTACAGCCTATGTGTATTCATTTGTAAATTTTACAAAATAGGCACCTCTACAATATGGCAAGAGGTACGGCCTACCCTCTGTATGCCCTTGCATTGCAAAATAACTTCTAAGCACATGAGTAACTGTGCCATCATTTTGCAGGAATGTCAGTCCTACTCCAATTTAGCTGCAGACCAAAACTCAAGCCACTTTTTTACAGCTGTATTTGAGAGCCATGTTGGAGAAAAAAAAATGGGTTGTTAGTCAGTTTATCCTATCTACGTTATCTGTTTGAGAATCTGCTCTGCCGTAACTGTTTCTGCTGTCGTGGTAATACTATCTGCCTTTCAGATACAATAGCACTCTGCAGTTGAGATTCCAATTTGCGCGAAATGTACCTGCGTGCTGAGCATCGATCTGGAAGGGCAATGATGCCGTGCCATACTGGGTGACCCAAAATATATCAACATCCGGGTCGACTAATAGCTGTATCGTGAGCGTTGATAATGTTTGTTGCATTCGTACCATGCCTGAGACGGCTTGAATCGTCTCTGAGACGACCCGTATTTGATTGTTTGGAGAGAAAAAGAAAGATCAGATCACATTGTCAAATTCCGTCTCTCAACCAAGCACAAGGCTTATGTGACACAAATCAAAGCAACTGAAGGAACTAAAGTCGGGCATGGTATACATATGGGGTATTTGCCTGAGTATTTTTTTTCTTTTCTTTTTGCGGAAAGAATGTGATATTCTGCGAAGATTTTTTTGGTTAATGTTGCTCTTGTTAGCGCAATATTACAAAGTCCCTCAATAGATCTGTATCATGATAAAAAGTTAAGCTTCATTTCGCATGAAATCTATCTGCATACTTCTAAAAATCTACAAACGTTAAATAGATGTGTTCTTGTCCTCACAAGAAAATCTAAAAGCCTCCCAATGTGGAAATCATGTTTGTCTATAAACATGCATTTTCATCACACAGGCAATCTCCCCGATTGCTCTGTTTGAAGAACCTACCTGGTTTCGATGCGTTAAGTTTGGCAGCCCTGCTATCATTTTGTTCATGCAGCGTATAGTTCCAGGCTATTTGGTGCACTTTAGTAGCTGAAGAAACTGCACCAGAGGACTTGCCAATGGTAAAGCAAGGCATGCATGGTCAGGGTTAAAAAAGAAAAAAAAAAACGTTTGACAAATAGTCCTAGCAAATGTCAGAGCTTTGTATACTGCGAGGGTCAAGGGATTGATGGCAAAGATTAGAGTTAAGTAACGCTCCGAGCAACTGTTTGCGCGCGACAAACTTTCCGTTCACCAAACTACGTAAGAAGTGACTTTCACTTTCTTCTTCAATCTCACGACTTTCAAATGATGAAAACAAACAAACAAAGCTGATGAACAAGGGGGAAGATAGCAATGATGACTTCTGTTGGGGAATTATTACTTCAAGTCATCTCCCTCTTTCCTTTCTCTTTTCTTACTTTATCCCGAGCCAGAAATACAGATCTCCATCACTTTGCGTGTTCAAATGATGTGTTTGCCCGCTTCTGTTTTCCGCGTCCGCTCCAAGGAAAGAGATAGGCCGTAAACCCGAGCTGCAAACAAAGGCCACTTTAGCTCAGTTTAGCGGCGAAGGGATAGAATTGAGGAGAGAGAAACGTGGCTGATCAGTATTTGGCAGATTGTCATTGACTTGCCCTTTCCGGAGTTCACCCTTCTCCCCATTACGACACCTCTCCGGCGCAGCATCCGGAATCCTGTGTGTGTGGAAAGCCGTAGGATTTAAGTGGCTTTGCATGTCATTGCCGCTTTGACCTGACAAATTTGCGGTACTACAATGATTTCTTTGCAACAGTTAGAGAAGGAATAACAAAAAAAAAATAAGCGTGAACTTTTGACTTCTTGTCTTTTCTATCACAATTTACATTTTAGAAAAAGTCAGAACAATGATATGACATCATCTGAGATGTATGCCCACCCCCATTGTTTACATATATGCATTATCAGCATATGCTGCAAAATGCTGAGTGAGAGAGTATGAAGATCACAAAGTGACTTAAAACGTTTGACATATCTCTTAAGTTTGTTACCTGCAAATTATATTGTTGAGAAAGTGATTAAGAGATTGGAACTGCTTTGCAGTTTTGTTTTCCTTTGTTGACCACAGCATCACACCAATAGTGGGGCAGATATGTGAAATAAATGCTCACATCCGGCTGGAAGTATGAAATACTAGTATAGGGGTATTTTGGGGCGTTGATTGATTGCCGGATCCAAGAAATCTGGCAACGGGGTCGGCTGCCATTTTGAATTCCAATATGGCCGCCGTCAAAGATCCCTATCTTCAGTTCTGAATGACATAAGCCATTGAAATTTGATGCATAAAAGCATGGTGATATCTGACTTCAATAACAGACTTATTTGATATGTTTGACAAGCTGCACGGCAGCCAATTTGAATTTTCCTACATAGTTGCCATGTTGGAGTGTTGAAAATCTCTATCTCGGGTTTGTAAACTTGGCTACCTGATTGAGCGCACGTTTGTAACTGATTGAGTGCGCGCTGCCATATTTTCATTGTGACATCAGTAAAAGGTGCATTATGCTTCATTTTTGCTGTACTTTTCATCATGCCCGTGAATGTTAGTCATGATGTTTGTCTTCGCAGCCATATTGGAATTCAAAATAGCGGGCATTGCGTTTGTCAGACATATCACATTAATCCATGTTTAAACTCAGTAAGTTAAAATACTTGTTTGCACCTAATTTCAGCGTTACTCACCACTTTGAACTCGAGATAGGGATTTTGAACATTTCGTTGAGGCGGCCATACTGGAATTCAAAATGACAGCCATTTGATGTTTGTCAGACACTTCAAATCAATCTGTCATCAAATTCAATATGTCAAAACGCTCTTGAGTACCAAATTTTGGTGCCACAGATCATTCAGAACTGAAGATAGATATCTTTAAATTTGTTTTGTTATGGTGGCCATATTGGAATTCAAAATGGCGGCCGACCCCGTGGTCAGATCTCTTGGATCCGGCAATTTTTGAAATCACCACCCCAAAATACCTCTATATAAGATGCAAAATTTCATACTTTCCACCTGATGTGAGCATCTCGACCAATTTTTGCTACATATCTGCCCTACTACAAGAGAGAATAGCTAGAGTAAAGACAAGTTACATTAGAGCTACATATATAGAGTGGTTGTGTCCTCCGCTACAGAATGCTTGATGCTAGAGACATGCATCGTGGGTCAGTATGTATGATTGTAGGATGTGAGTTCATGATACAGCCGGGGGGACTTGAATAACTGGAAGTTTAGTACCAGAACTTAAATGTAGCACATTTATGCATAGCCATGCAGGGATGTTGTGATGGAGTGTCAGGATAATCAAATCACCAAAGTTTTATGAGTGAATAATTCAAAAATGACCTCTTTTTTGGAGGGGGAGGAGGAGAGGAGCATTCAATACCTAAACAAGTATGTGGTGAACTTAAATGAACTTTAGTCCTTACAAAAAGTGTGATTAAAGGTGTAAGTGTAAAATTTTGTTCTTTTGTGAGTGCTTAAAGAAATGTCTTACAAATTTTTCACAAATTGTATGCAAGTTTACAATTATGAGGAACAATGGCAAGAGATGCATTTGTTGTTGTTGTTGATGATTTGATACATTTTGGATGGAATCCCAAAGTTAGATTCTCAGAAAACACTGATCACTCACAAGAAACCACAGATAAGATTTAGAACAGCATGATGAATGCTTACAAGGGAAAACTGTAACTTGTAAAACAGGCTTGATCAGAACTTCATTTTCTTTGTGAGGGGCGGGGGCTGGGGGAAAGGGCAAAATCGTGACAGAAACACCGGAGTGCAAATCACCCAATCCATGCAAGCAACACCGTCAGTGTGAAATGGGTGCTGGCAAAGTGTGTCTCTGGCTTGAATTTGCCTTTGCCTCCCTCAAAGCGCTTATAAAATTATCCACATAGTGAAGCTTCATCACAAATCTGGACCCCATTTCATAAAAAAAATAAAAAGTTGATATGTAGCAACTCTTGCTGGAATGGCAATTGTCATAGTAACAACAAGAATCCAGCTTCCTGATTGGCTATTGGTGTGGGAAGCTGCCATTCCAGCAGAAATTGCTATTGTAACATCTTTTAGATGTGAAGTGGGGTCCTGGAGTGTTAATTACCAGCAGTCTTCTGTGTAAACAGGATTTTTAAAATACATGTAATTATAGATCTGTGGTTGACGCTCAAGGAAATTCTTGGATGTCTTTGTGTATCAACTCGAGATAGATCTGAGGTAAAACCAGTCTGCATCCAATGCAGGTGCATGAACAGAAATACACAACATCATATTATTCTTTATTAATTTTTTGTTTTGTTTTATTTTGTTTTGTTTAGTGTTTGTAGTCAATGCTATATTTGTGTCATTGTTGTCCTTTTACCCCTAATGCAAGAGTCACAACATCTTTGAATACCAATAGGTCATAGCCTATTCTGGGGAAAATGTTGGTAACTCCTCACATTAGGGCACGGACGTGAGTAGTTTTATACAAGAGGTTGCGATGTCTGTAGAGCAGCATGGATTTTGATAGTGCCATCCATGTCAGCAACTGCCTCTACTTTTAGAACAAATCTTAAACATATCAAACCAACTTTTTTTCTGCATTAACTTATACCACCAGTACCTGAAAGATATCACATTCATCTCAAGAAATTTTTAGTTGAGACATCAGCAAGTAATATATCATTCTTTTGTCAGTCTGTTACGACAAGATGGCAAAGTGTTCCTGCTTGTGCAAACATCTATTTTTTTACATTTTTTTTTTTTTTTGTGGGGGGATCCAAATATTTTTATGAGAGTTACCTGTTCTACGTGAATCTGCCTACTTGCGTACAAGTATGCAGCTTTATGTAGCCTTCTACTGCTAGCTTGTATAGAACAACTTTGTGTGTGTGTTATTGTGTCTTATTGCATTCTCTATTTGTTTACCTTGCTTCAAAGACACTTGCCCTCTACATGACTCCAAGCATAGATATTTGTAGCTCAGGATCAAATCAAGCTCCAAAATTAGAGTTCAGTTTTTGCATTTTTCCCATCACGTCAACGGAAAATCCCGTCCTAACTTTCCAAAGTTAATCCGATGGAAATGCCACTGCCAATGACAAAGAGTTCTGCCGCCAAGGTCAACTGTGACAGTGGACATTTGGTCGGAACCAACTTCTATTGGATCCATCTTCTTTTGAGACTTACGGTGCGTGGGGTGTGTGACGACGCTGTATTTGCGGGGCAATCCCTCCAATCTTCGCAAAGTGTGCTGAAACGATGCAAAACGTACAAAGGCACCGATTTCTGATTGGCCATCGCAAGGGGGTGTTGCAGTTCAGTTCAGAAGACTGACAGTTGGAGAAGAGCGTGGGGGATGAGGGGCTCTCATCTTAGTCTCGAGGTCTCTGGTTTGCAGACCTCAAATCTGAGAGCCAGTGGTCTTCCACACGGCATTGATTGTCTCAGCCCTTAATAGAGTAGACTGCATGAAGCCAATGGTCCTGGGTTTGCTGGCCTGAAAGCATTTAATTGCCTTCCCAGTTGCCACATAATTTCCGAAGCACAAAATTCAGATCATAGAACTGAATTTTAAAGGTAGGGAATCCCATTTGCATGCCTTAAATGAAGAGTTGTATAAATACAGTGGTATGTTGAAGAGAGTATCATTTTAGAAACTCCCATAAAGTATTGAAAGTGGAAGGTAACATTTAGTACATTTTTATTGACCGTTAGATTTTGAATTGAATTTTTTGGGGGGCTCACCGTAAATTCCAGTACAGTACTAGGCTACCTTTGCAGACCCATGCACTGCATGTGTGTCCATCATGTATATTTTGTGAAGAAAGTTCATCAAAACTTACAAACATTTCTATATACATTCTTGCCACACACTCTATATGTTATTACATCAGCTCTTATACTTTTAGATTTGTGTTTATAGATAAAAATATACAGAAGACTGCAACAAAAAAGGCTTAAGTGTGGCTGACACACAGAACTACAGAGTAGTTGAGTTTTGTGCATTATTCAAATTGTAGATAACTGTTGACTTCCAAATTTCTCAGCAGTGGCCTAAGCAAGTCCCCTGAGGTTCATATTTAATGTTTTGCTGCATTTTGGGAGGTCTGTAAAAGGTATCCCCTACCTTTAACGAACTTCATGGGCATCAAAATTCAAAGGCATCATACTTCACATGACATATCACCATGATATTGAAGGAATATCACTGTTAGTAATACACATCACACTTTCTGTGTTATCGCAGTGTCAGTGTTGTTTTGTCTTTCTTTTTGTCTTTTTTTTTGTTTGTTTAGATAGAATAGAGTCACTATATTTTCTTATAACTAAATGCACTGACTTTTTCCTTGTTTGCACAATGTTATTTTGCCCAATGCCATCACATTTGACTCTGTAGAGTTTAGAAAACAGGACCAAAAAAAAAGCAAAAACAGATTTTGAATATGTTCTCTTTGCAATTGATCGCAGGGAGTTCAAATCAACATGGAGAAAATGTCAGGAATACAAAACACTATGCACAGAATGTCATGCAAGTTCAGATTAGTTTGGGGACCTTCTGGGTATTTTGTTATCCTCAAGGGAAAAAAAAAAAACTAGAGGAAAGAGAAGGGGCTGAAAGGGTGGGGTGGGTAGGTGTTGCATCGATTTTACATGCATCCAAAAGAAAACATTTTATGTACAGACTTGTGGAGATATTGTGTGTATAGGTGTGTACACATTGTGTTGTTAGGTAGAAGATACTTTCATATATACACACTTACACCACATACGTGCATGCGTATGGATCTATGTGGATATAAAATATCATATTCCACATACTAAGAATCTTGCTATAGGATTGGTCAAGAGCTAATCACGTGATAAAGCGCAGTTTTGCCAATCACATCACCTTAGAGGAAAAGTTTGTTACACTCTGTAGTGGTAGTCGTTTTTTTTTTTTTTTTTCCGCTGATCTCTTCAGTCCATACAGTCCTTTACGCACTTTTTTTTCGGTGCCGCGGTGCGCGGAGCAAATTCTTTGTTTTGTCAGCTATATACGCGCATACGTCTAAAGTTGACTCGTAATGTTACCGCACCCGGCGCGTCGTGTGATGTAGTCTATAGTCACGTAGACGTAGACAAGGCCTTAGTCTACACATAGACATCTAGATGTTAATTTGTTAGATCTAGCATCCTAGATGTGGAATATAAAGCAAATAATCAACTTTTAGTTTCAGGCAATGAGACAAACTATCACTTCCTCGGTGATCTGAATGTGTACGCTATCTTTCCTCAGCTGCTCTTCGGAAAGATAGCTACATCCAGATCGCTTCGGAAGTGATAGTTTGTCTCATCACCTTCGCCAACGTTGATTATTTGCTTACTAGATAGATAGTATAGATAGAAAAGTAGATAGATATATAGATAGAAAGATAGGTAGATAGATATATAGATAGAAAGGTAGATAGATATATAGATAGAAAGGTAGATAGATATATAGATAGAAAGAAAGGTAGATAGATATATAGATAGAAAGGTAGATAGATATATAGATAGAAAGGTAGATAGATATATAGATAGAAAGGTAGATAGATGGATAGACAGACAGATGGCTTAATAATGCAGTAGAAATCCATACTAATTGCTGATTTATGAGTGATGCAATTCACAGTCTGATTGTAGTGGATTATTATCATTCAGGCAAGGATAAATATTGAGTGAAAATTGATTATATGAAAAAAAAATAGATATCTAATCTCCCCTCCCCAGGTTATTTACCTTCAGCATCTTGTCCATTTGGAATTAAAGAAGCATCATAGTTATTAAAGCAGTCATCTTGTTCAAATGATGCTGTCCCTGAGTTGGTAATTCATTTCTATGGAGAAAGTGAGTTTCTTGGTCAGGTCTTTCAGAAAATGGCAAAATAATGGACCCCCCCCCCCCCCCCTTTGAAGCCAGCGATATAAGTATTACAGAAGTGGTGTCACAGTAATGCGACCACAATGACTTTCCCCGGGTCCTTTTGCCTTTCAAAATCTTATCAGTTGACTTGCGTGTATCTGAATAGTCATGATAATCATGTCGCCTGCTGGATAACAGTCAAGCATTCACTGATATACTCACCAGTTTTGTTCAGTTGTCCTCACACAGAATTTAATTCATCCATGGGTGTACAGTACTCTGCCAAATTCAGATTGGGCATCAGGAAGAACAACATGCATGCTGTGAACATCTAAAATTCCATTTCCATAAACCTCTTCTGTCACCTCCACAGTTTCCAAAAATGATTCTGGTGTAGAAAGAGCAATAAAAAGACAAAAAAGAAGCAGCTGCTAATGTGGTGAGCCAACCCTCGTTCTTAGATCTTGCTGTTGAAATAATTAAAAACTGAGGATGCAGAATGTTTGTTTTGGCTACGATTGACTTCACAGAGTGGCATCATGGAAATAATTCTGTCTGATGTGAATATTTAGTTTCTCTGGATGCCCTTCTCATATCCAAAGATATAATTATAAAATAATCATTTTTCAAGACAGACTAGCTTTACTCCCACCACTTGCATACACTTGTTAACATTTTCATTGTGATCAGGTGTTTTTGTTTTTTTCGTAGTGCAGGATCATCTGAAATGATTTGTATCTATATTTTTTTTTTAAGCATCTGCTTCAAAAATGAAAAAGGCGAGGGTCAACTTTTCTTACGTATCATATCAAAGCTGAAGTGTTCATCTGATATGTGTGATGTTTTCTTTGGAGAGAAGAAGAAAAAAAAACGGAAAAGCAAAGAATATGAATTTAGTGCAGGTGGTAGAACATTCTCCGATATGAACGATGTGAACGGGGAAATCCACGACACGCTACATGTAGGTCAGTGGATGGCAATCAAGAATGTGGCTGTCATCGCGGTGCTGGCATTTACCTGCTACAGATAATTACAAGAGAGCATGCCACCATTTAGTGGCTGGCTGACAAGTGTCTGAATTGGAGGGGGGGGGAGGGGAGATTTTGAGAGTTGGAGTCTGCTGTAATCGCCAGCGTTGCAGGCAGCAATTGGCGGGGCACGCAGTTTGGTTTGGATGAAGTGGGGGGGGGGGGAAGGAAAGCACATCAAACTGGCAAAGAGAGGAAAAATGATGCCTAGCTCGTCTTAAACTAAAGCTATCCCGCCCAGTGATCACTGTTCAATGCATCTGTGCGTATGATACGATAGGATTGACTGTAGATAGCAGCAAAACTACATCATCTGATTATCATAGCCAGGCTGACTAGATGTTTGAAAAGAAGGCCCTTTTTCAATGATGCTCTGTAAAATGTTCTTGATTTCCTTCTCTCAACTATTGCAATCTTCCTTCTTCCTTTCTTTTTATTTCTATTTACTGCAGCATGATTTCTAACTTGATTGTTATTTCCAGACTGTCCAGCATGTTCGGCCTAAAGCTATCTACAAGATCCTTTCAGGTTTTGCTCTTAAATTAGCCATATATCCAATCGATTAATATTCACATAACCTACGGAAGTCTGCACCACCTAAGAACAAGTATCCATTCTAGGATGGCATGCTGTTTCCAGTGATACTCCTCCAGCACCTACTGTATACGCTATATATTTAGCGGGTCTAAATTTTGCGAATCGGGACTTCTCGATGATTTCGCGAGTGGTTAAATTAGCGATCGTGGAGTACCGAACTGAACAGAGAACTGTATATGTATGCTTCACATTCATATCGGCGATCAGAGTCAATATTTTCTTGCGTCTTTAATTTCCCGATTAGCACCTGACTCGCGAAATTCCCGAAAATAAAAACCTTGTGAAATATTCAGCGTATCCTCTACTCTAACTTACAATCTGAGCAGTGGTCGTTGAGGGAGAATCCTCACACACACATATGGAAGCGCATGATGTGTCTTTCGACCAGAGTTATCCAGTCAACATCGTGAAACCCATTTGCATACCGCCTAAACAAAGCGCCTATTAACCTCAATGCTGCTTTTATCCGATTGATAGCGGCACGAGATGTGGCAGACAAGTTTGATCCGTTATTGCATTTGTGTAATAAGTTTGCATTAGTCCTCATCATTAGCAACATCCAAGATTATATGTCTGGGCTTTATGATATCATTACTTTGGCATAGGTGACAATGTTGCATTCATTTTAATTTTGTTACTACTGTCTCTCACCCCATGTGTTTTGAAAGAAAGCATTCTTCCATGACACATCAACAATGAATTTGATGATTATATATCTTTACATGTCTTTGCATTCAGAGACAGGCAATGATCGTTCATTCATTATGAATTGATTGCAAAACAAGAAGATGGAAATGATTATGTGATCAGGTAGCATAACAAGTCAATTTAGACTGTGTGCCTGAGTTCACTGGATGATAATTTGACTTACAAGAGACCTTTTTGGTGTCCACAAGTAGGCTGTCATTCATTCATTATCGACTGATTAAAAAATAAAAATAATAATTACGTGATCAGGTAGCAGAGCAAGTCACTTTGGAATGTGTGCCTATAGTGCCTTGGATAATCGTTTGACCTACATGAAACCTTTTAGGTGTCCACAAGATAGCATGCTGGATTGTTTACTAGATGGCACTCATTATGATCATACCGTTATCTGCCCCGTTTCACCCAGTATCCTCGCTGATCTCACGCAGTTACGTCAGCCCTCATGTTCCAGACATCCTGCTCTTTTAAACCATCATATTCTCTGGATTACGTGTTTGAGATGCTACATGTATGACACAAGTTGTAACTAGCAAATGTTGAAACAAACTTCCCACTCGTGTGGAAACCTTGCTTAAAGGGAATGACTAGTAACTGATCAGTTATGAGTACATTTATGTATTTATTGTTGTGTGAAAATTATTTGCTTCAGAATGGTCTCATATTCCAGTAATGTACAGTTTAATGTTTCCAGGTTAGCATGCCTGAACAGTGACGGGACGATCGTTAACAGGCTGTTAACCATGGCCCCGTCACTGTACAGGCATGCTAACCTGGAAACACTGAACTGTACATTACTGGAATATGAGACCATTCTGAAGCAAATAATTTTCACACAACAATAGATATATAATGTACTCTTAAATGAATCCAGAAGCGGATCTAGAGGGGGGTTGGGGGGGTTGCAACCCCCCCCCAAAAAAAAAAAAAAAAAAAAAAAAAAAATCGGGGACCATTTTTTTTAATCTTATCTTTTTTTTTAAACTTGTAATTTTATTTTTTTCTATTTATGGCAATGACCTCTATACCAAAAATAGTGGTGTTTTAGATGCAAGAAAACGCCATTTTCACACACAGATTTTCAAAAATTCTCCCTACTGTGGGAGGGGGGACACCCCCCTCCCACACCCTCCCCCCCCCCCCCCCTCGCTCGCTCTGCTCGCTCGGGCTCGGTCGCTACGCTCCCTCGCATACCGCCCCAACCCCCTCCTTTAGAAAAAGCTAGATCCGCCCCTGGAATCCCACAAGAATTGGAACAATCATCCCCCAGCATTCCCACTGATTCCCACTGATCAGTTACACGTCATCCCCTTTAAGGCTGATTGATGTTCAGTCAAGTATCAGTTCCACAAAAGTTGCATAATTTCTATTCCAATATTTGGTTTTGTAACAGTGTTTTAGTAATCCAAATCATGTTTTTTTTTCATTGGTCTCAACAGATGGAATCATAAAAATGTGAATTATATTCGTCGCTGGGGTGACAAGACCTCGTATCTGCAATTTTGGTGAAAATGACTTTTTTGGATTAATGGTCAAATAATGGGTTAACTGATGTCCTGTCCAAATCCCAACTGTCTTACTCCAAAAATGAAGCCACCACGGCATGCCAAAGGAAAGGCTATCCATTTGCTACAGTGCTTTGGCCGCTTTGTTTGCAGCTCTCCTGAACATTTGACGTTTTGTAGATACGAGGTCTTGTCGCCCCAGCGATGAATATATATACATGTATATATATTTGTCTTTTGTAAATGTTTTATACTAATACAAATGTTAGTCTATAATTGTATCTTTTGAATTATAATGTATAGATGTTATACATGCAGATAAGAATTTGAAATTGCACCTCTTGATTGTCATTTGTAAGGAAAATATGAGCAATGATAAAGGCTGCTTGTTGAAGAGTAAAAGTTCTTTGTTCTTTGTTCTGATAACCAGGGGTTAATTGAGTAATGTGTATTCCTCCATTGCTTCCCTGTGTGTCTTGTTCCAGGTGGTCTCGAAGTCATCCTATTACAAATATCACAAGTGTACGACAACAAGTCCAAGTTGCTACGCATGTGGGAGGGCATGTGGTTATCACCGGATCAAGCAAGAAAACTGAGTAAGTAGAACGAGGCAGTCCGGGATTGTCAGTTGATTTCTTTCTCTTTTTCTTTTCTTTCTTTTTTTTTTTTTTTAACCAATATATCCACATCAGAGCTAGCAGGGCAAGAAAATCCCTGCTGACAGGGCTGAGAGGCTCCATTTTTCCCCACCGGCTGTAAGCCTAGTACAGGCAACCACATCGCATTTATGAGACACTCCTGATTACCTGTGTATATGATTTTCCGCCAGTGCGCAAACTGAAGCGGCATAACGCCGGAGACGGCGAAACTGTCGTTATCTAGTCTAAGTGATTGATCATTCAAAATTTCCATATATTCTGGGTCATGTCTGCTTGCGAATATTGAATAAAATTATATGACAACCTGCTGCACGAGTGCAGGGTTGGATTTCCCTGTGTAAGTAGAATCATTTCATTTTCTCATGATTTGTGATGTAAGCCAGGCTGCCTAACCCCCCTCCTCCATGTTTTTGTGGTTTGCGTTATACTGTAAATCGGTTGAAGATTTTTTTTCTCATTTTTTTATTACTCACAGAGCAAAATTTTCCACAGTGAGTAAAAACAGGCCACCGTTAACTTGTTCGCTATGAGCTACAGCTGTATATAGCAAGTTTCCACTAGATTGTACACCTGGTGCAACCCAGTTGCAGAAACAAGGAGTTAGCATCGCACTCAAGTGGCAAGTCGGTACCTTTGGTCTATTCAAAGTCTTGGCTATGTACGGTATCTCACTCGCCATGGTTTTTGTGCTATTAAAACAGCATTGCTTCCTTGTAAATTGTATAGTGATTCTCCTTCTGCTGGCCAGAATCACTTCTTGTTCATAAGCTGTAATGACTTGCACAGACACCTAGCAAGGTTCATAGAGAAATCCTGAGCTGATTTTGGGTTGCAGTACATAGATCAACCTTCTAGATTGTACAGACAGAAGTTGCACTTTTAGCAATGAAGCTATTTCAGATATTTTACCTTTCTCACAAAAAAAAAAAGTATTTGTCATATTTCCTGAGAGACTCAGAAATTTGAAGAACGGTCCCTGTCTATCTCTCTCTTTCTATCTATCTTTCCAGTTTAATGATGTTTGGAAGGAAGAAACATTGATGTCTCAAGCTCATGCATGTTATCATTGTCGTAGTACTTTCTTGTCTGCTTTGCCGTGGAGATGCCATATTGTCCATCTCTTGACAAGCTGGGGGCTTGTGATCTGGAGTACGTGCTTACACTTTTTGACACCACTCCGTGCAGACGTTTTGCTA
Source organism: Diadema setosum (assembly GCF_964275005.1). NCBI lineage: Eukaryota > Metazoa > Echinodermata > Echinoidea > Diadematoida > Diadematidae > Diadema > Diadema setosum. The sequence continues at coordinate 17,642,833 of NC_092698.1, forward strand.
GCCAGCCTCGTCCGGTTACTATTGTACACACCGAGAGGCGGGGATGGGCTATCGGATTCGGCAGGGTTTGGCCGCACTTTCTCCGCGTCGTATACGACGAAGGTGTGGATCTGCGATGCTCCTCCTCGTGATCCGTTATCGATACCTTTTTGCTGTCTCGTATTCCTCATCCTCGGTGTGTGCGTGCAATGCACACGATCGCCCCAGCGCACGCAACTTCTTCCAGAGCTTCATCCACGGCGTCGTTGTTTGCGGAGTCCGATGCGCCGCTCGCATTCTCTCCCTCTCGGTTGATTGTCAGGGACAAACATCAAATAGCAGGGTGAGAGGAAACAGTTTTGTTAGAGGCGAGTATGGAGATCCCTTTCAGTGAAACAAGAACACTGGAGAGCGAGCGAGAGAAGACTGCACCACACCAGCACTCTCACGTGGTGTACACACCAAGAAAGTTGTGGCATGTCTATCATCGGCAGCGAACGACCCAATCTTCCCCATTGCCACTCTCATTCCATTCTAACTGATTTCCGCTTTGTTCTCGTCGTGGTTGTATCACAGCGTTTAAACCCCTCTTGTAATTCTTCATCCGCGCAAGTGGAAGTTTAGACGCAGAATAAACCAAACATGCTATCAATTCGTGACAACTGCCCTAGATTTCAGTGCAGCTGGGATATATGAATACTTTAATAGTACGGATATCATTTGCTGTTGATATACAGCAGTGCTCTGTAAAGGCATGTGAACACATTCTGATGGCTTTTAAAAGGGATTTAAAGAGAGCAGAGTAGGGCAGAAAGAAAGAAGTAGGGATGTGCACCAGACTGAAGATGCCAGTATCTATGAAATCTATTTTTTGTGAATTCTATTTATCTTTGAAACTCTTTAGCACATTAAGATTTTAAAAAAAAGTTTTATAGTGTAAGGCATTCTTCTATCTTTTTGTTGTATGGACAGAGTGACAGTGTACACAATACCATACAGTAGGGAGGACTCTTCATCCCGTAGACACAAGAACTTTGTGAGATGATTGTATCGAGGGAGCTCATATTTTGACGATATGAGCTCCCTTGTGGAGACTTGGTATATATTTAATATTCTTGTTTATATCTCTAAGATTTATAATGTTTGTTTTATGTTAGTGTTGTCTGGGGCAAATTATTTGTATAGGGCCCCATTTCTCTCTCTCTCTCTTTCTTCTTTCTTTCTTTCTGAATAACAACAACAACATGATTGTATCATTGCAAGCAATACAGCAATTTCTTATTCCACACCCCCCCCCCCCCAAAAAAAAAAAAAAGAAAAAAAGATGGGATTTTTTTGGTCTCCATTTTGTGATGGTATAAATAAAGTATTCTAGAGATGCTCTTTGTGAATAGAAGGTAGAAGCCATGTGCACGGCTGTATTTTAGGCATGCTACAGAGAGAGTCTGTAGAATTGGGCTCATTGTTTTGTTATCATTCATGCATTTTCTGACTAAAAGATTCAGCATATATGAATATCACTGCTTATAATGATAAGAGTGATGATACTGATGATAATAACAAGGATGTTAATGATACTGATGATAACAAGGATGTTAATGATAATGATACTGATGATGATAACAAGGATG
>NC_092698.1:17979542-18037042 GCF_964275005.1 Diadema setosum
TTTTTTCCCATCCAAAAATTGAGAAAAAGCAGTGACTTTCATGGATCTATTTTACTAATTTCATAAGATGTGCAGGATAGGTTTCTCAATATCTAATGAGGTAAAACATGTATGATTTTCGCATAAAGATATACTTCATTTTTGTGAAGAAGGGACTACAACTTTGCGCAGGCTATCATGGATTACACCACCGTTGCGGGGTACGCTACCTGCCTAGCTGCCAGTGCACTGGGACGGCAGCTTGGACGGCAACTATATACATTAACATTGTGTCTCCCATATGCAGCCAATTCGCTTATCCGGATGAGCACCGGTCCCGACATGGCCGGATTAAAAACAAAAACAAAAACAAAAACAAAAACAAAAACAAAACAAAACAAAAAAAGAAATAAGGGTGTTCAAGAAAAGAAAAAGCCCAAGTAAGCCTATACCCTGCGGTTGATGAGCTTCTCTATCTCTCGAAAATCGAGGGATCTGAGCATAGCTTTTCGCGATTGTTATCTCGTATTGACATCTATTGCAATTACAGCACGTAACACAGCACAGCGCCATTGATATGTGTATTTCCCAGGCTGAAATCAAAACATCACACGCCCCTCAGACAATAGTTTGTTTAAAAAATCAGAGAGGGGAAACCTACATCTGTCGGAACAGATTACCTCTGCAAAAATGAGTTTGTTCCAGTGAGAGTAGTAGGAAAAAGCTGCGTCTGTGGCCCTTTAAATAGTTCTCCCTCTCACCGGTATACCGTAATACCCTTGGCCATCCCTTTTCCGCGGGATTAACTACTCCAGCTCGACCTCTGGCCGATCCGAGTGACAGTGAGGTTTTTTTTTTTTCCCCCTTCCAGTCGCGTAGTGTTTAGCGCCATCTGTTGTTCATGAATGCGATATCCTGCTCGAGACCTAATTCGATTAGCGCTGCGGGCTCTTGACAAGATTGGACAATTTGTTCGCGGTTAATTGACAAGAATCACGGACGACAATCATATCGATATTGTCTGTCACTGGATCCATACTCCTTCAGGAGCTGTCAGTGTCGTCTGCTCTGCGAATGGTGGAACGCATTCGAGAGATGACACGGAAGTGCTAGCCGCTTGACTTCGCAGGGGGTGATAAACGTCATAGAGGGATAAATGAGTGGGGAATTTGATGGCATGGTTGTCGCAGGTGATAGGATAGAACGGTGGGGTGACTCAGTGGAGGATGTACGTGCATGCACACATGCGCAGGTATAGGCAGACCTATGCCAGCGAAGCAGTGATCATCACAGGTGTGAAAAAGTGTGATAAAAAAAAGAGAGGAAACGAATTTTCATGTTATGCGAGCATGAAATTAATGCCAATAATTAATCATCTTTCTAAAGAGAATTTTTATTCAGTTCAGTTCAATTAAGTTCAGTTCAATTTATTTTCACACTTCCACTTTTTTAAAAGAAATTAAAAAAATTACATAAGTCAGAATACAAAATGTATACAACCATCTGTTTTGATTGCAAAAAAAAAAAAAAAAACAGAACATACTGAACACAAGTGTTAATGGTTATATCATGATATAAAGGTGTCCAAAGGATATAACAGAAATATGATGGGGCCTACATGAAAGCTAGCTCGTAAAATTGCAGGTCCTCAAATTTATAGGTGTGGAATTATTGCGGTGTTATTATGATGTTTTTCTTATCATAGTGATTAATTGTAACTGTCATTAATGGCGTTAATGGTTGTTTGGTGGTGAAAAGTAGATACAGTGTATTCATTCATTTAACTTTATCAATAATTATTAACTAATTAATGGAGATCATTCGACAATATGAAGTTACATTGCGAAGATGCATGACGGTAGAAAGAAAAGATAATAAGGGGGGAACTGAAAATGAAAAAAAAAATGTCAAGTAAAAAAAAAAAAGAAATATTGTGTATTACTGACAGTAAGGTGTGATGTTATGACAGGGCTCTTCTATATTTGAATTTTTATTAACAAGTGTCTCGCCGGCATCTTTTCCTTGATCAATATTTTCTCTGTCACTTTATTTTGTAGATAGTTTTCTATATCTGTGTTTGTTTGTTTGTTTGTTTGTTTGTTTGTTTGTTTGTGTGTGTATGTGTGTGTCTATGTGTGTGTGTGTGTGTTTTGAAATACATAAGTAATTTTACTTTCTGGTATTTTAATAGGTAGATTATATCATAGATGTATTGGTTCCTGAAATGATCAAATGGTATTACAATAACGAATAATCATGACCAGGACGTTATCACACTACTGCATCCATTCAAACACTATGGAAAATCCTTCATACGTCATACGAGATTATGTTTTGCGATGGTTTATGTGAAAGCAGGAAGGTATCAAAGAAGGTTTAGAAACAAGAATCTCTCCTTTGTACCCATGCTCCGTGCCGCCGAAAAGTTAAGCTCTCTATCGCAGGTGTCAATGAATTGCTTTGACAAAAGGCTGCACCTAGCCAGCAGCAATTCGCTGTCCCCTTCAATATAAACGGTAGGAATTGTATAGTGTGCAAAGGATAAAATACACGCGAAGAAATTAGTAAAAAATGTACTTCTTTAATTGTAAAATGCTACTAAAAACGCAGAACACCCATTCGCCAATCACTTAATTTGAAAGATTTAACATTCAAGTGCTAAACCTGGAGAACAACATTATGCACAAATGCACAAACTTTTTTTATGTTACACTAATACATGTACTCCTCTTTCAGCCCGGGGGTATTAATACCAAGGAGATTTGAAGAAAAACTCAATCAATGTGTCTGATAGCTTGTAACACTGTAGTTGCCAGTGTCTTAATTTGTAGACTGTAATTTGTATTTTTTTTTTTTTTTGGTATTCGAAAATAGCCATTGTTTATAATGATTTTTTTTTTTAAGGGGGTGGCTAGTAACTGATCAGTGGGAATCAGTGGGAATGCCGGGGGATGATTGTTCCAATTCTTGTGGGATTCATTTAAGAGTACATTATATATCTATTGTTGTGTGAAAATTATTTGCTTCAGAATGGTCTCATATTCAAGTAATGCGCAGTTTAATGCCCCTTCACTGTACAGGCATGCTAACCTGGAAACATTAAACTGCACATTACTTGAATATGAGACCATTCTGACCGTTCTGAAGCAAATAATATTCACACAACAATAGATATATAATGTACTCTTAAATGAATCCCACAAGGATTGGAACAATCATCCCCAGCATTCCCACTGATTCCCACTGATCAGTTACTCGCCATCCCCTTTAACTATACATGAATTAAGTTTGGATGATATTTACTACTTTTTACGTTCCAAGTTATTCACGTCTTACAAGCTCTGCTTTTCAGTGGGCCACTTTTTTCCATTCTAATATCTATTTTTGTCAATCTTCTATCTATTTTTTGTCAATCTTCTAAGTGTACATTGATATTTTTGGTTATTTAATGAATGTGTATTTATAGTTTATTATACTTCATGATACTTTTATGTATTTTTTAGAAAATGATAAAATGATAATTGTGCAATGTTACAGTTTTTTGTGAACGAATGGAAATAAATCTCAATTGAACTGAACTGAAAAAAAAAAAATATAGTTGTTTCGCTCAAGATTACCACCGAATTCCAGATAGGATTTAAACATTTCATCTGAAATACAGCTGAAAATTCTTAAACCATCAAGAACCTCTTCTTTGGTCTCCATATCTCCATAAGGGACATTGAACGTCACAGCCTGTAAAATGCTAAGCACTCGATTGTCATGCTGTAAAACCTACACATAAATTTGCACAAACTGCTAGGAGATTCCATTCCTTCTTTTAGAGTTTAGCCTTAAACCTCCCTGATTAAAGGAGACCCCAACTAATTGTTAGACTTTTGCACCTGAAGAACTTAAAGTGATTGGGATGAGGAATGAGGATTTTTTTTTTCAAAATTCATAACAAATCACAACGAACGAGGATGGTGACATAACAGCTTCACATAAGAATTCATGATTGGATGCTCAAGGAAGCAGAACAAAAGATTTAAAGCGCGCATAAATCATACACAGGACCTGGTGAACTCGACTGAGCAAGTGGTGTTGTATTGGAATAATGTTGCAACATTATTGGAATATGTGCACCTCCTATATTACAACTCTTGTTTAGTGAAATTTGTTTCGGGGTTTTTCAAAGTATGGGTTTATCTGCTTAAGGACCACAACAAATTCTACAAATCTGTACGTGGCACCAGCGATCTGTGAAATTATATATTATATCGTCTGAAATGCCAGTTTTAAAAATAAATGTTGGTCTGCTGGTTGTTAGTTCAACAAACAGACAGACAGGTAAGGAATAAAAAAGTGATATGTCATTTCGCTACTCATCACGTGATCACTACTAGTTTGACCTTGGGAGAACACCGACAGGGTTCAAAGTCTTGGCAAAACAAACAAGTTTTCACCCCCAACAACCCTCCCCCCCCCGCCTTTACCCCTTCCTTACCTCCCGTGTCTCCCTCTATCCTTTCTTCGGGTCCCTCCGGATCCTCTTCAGCAAGCAGTTTGCTTAAAGTAAGTCAACTTCAGGTGCTTCTCCCTCCCTCGTATCCGATCTCTGTCGCAGTGGTTTGTCCTCGTCAACCTCAGTTTCGATTCGAGGTCGTCTGCCTCTGTCTTACCTGGCGATACAAGCATGCTCCTCAGAGCTCTTTCACCGAATTCAGAAGTTTTACCGCGAAATTGGCTGGATCGTTAACTATACTGTTATTTTGAATGAGGAGCATGCGACAAATGATGGGTAAGACGTTAAAAACAACGTGCAAACATTGTTTGCAGAGATTGGAACGCATTTTTCTCTCGACTGAGCATAACTTGCATGTTTCCCAGTGACTGATTTGATTAATAAGAGACATTGCAGGTAAAAATGCAAGTTAACGTCGGTCGGGGGGAGGGGGAGGTGCATTCCAATCTTGTTTTTATTAATCATATTTATACTTTAGCAGTATTACTGACAGATGATGTTAGTGGCAAAATCTTGGTTTTGAAGATTTTGTGTGTGCCTATCCAAGTAATCTGTCATATAACATATTTTGATTAATATAATAAGAATAATTGTTATATACATAGTAGAAAAATTATTCCAAAATAAATGACATATACTTAGATATTTTGGTCGCATAAGTGATGATCAGGGTATCAATACAGGTCAAGATGATTATACAGTTCTGACTGACTAAAGCATTGGATTGCTACCCTACAGATGAATATTAAAAAAACAGAAACTTGAATAGAGTAATAGCTTATATGAGTAGTCTAAATAAGTCCCTATTTTCATGATTCATTTGTTATAAGGAGATCTCAAGTAGTTATTCATACTACATTTCGTAATCTTCATCTTCTATCTTTCGAACGTATCTAAAATTCGGTTTTATTTTTTCTTAACATGACTTTTTCAATTTGTACATTACAAAAGACTGAAGGAATCAAGATCGAATAGCACTTGCGCTGCCATCTGGTTTCTTGTTAACAACAATATAGCCCTGATATTGTTACTATTGTAGTTACAGTGACTTAAAAGAAAATTAGTTTGTTAAGTAATTTATATTAGGTACATGCATGCAGATCACATTCATTACTTCGTATAGCAACGTAAGTAGTTAATTCTGTAAATACATACTAGAAACGTTAAGCTATTCTCTGATGCGATACTTTGTTATTGTTATCATTGTTAAACATTGTTACTGTTACCATTGTAAAACAAATAAACTCAAACTCAAACTGATTTTGAAAAAAACTTCTACCAGCCTTTTGCGTGTCCTTTTTTTTTTTATTCATTATTCAAAGGTAACGTTAGCATTTGGGTAATCGTTCACTTCGTTCTGGTTTTGTTTTTCATATTCAAATTTTACATGATATCATATTAGTCTTTCGTCTTGACGCATTGCCGTGGGTTATATTCATACATCAACCTCAAAAAGGGGGAATCTCGGTTTGTAAGGTATTACAATCAAAATGCATAGTCCTGATAGGTTGATAAAAGTAATGATATTCTTACTCGCTGATATTTCCCCCCCCCCCCACAACCACCACCCTTTTTGCGGAACCCCGCAGGCCTTCCTATGGACGATTAGTCATAAATTTGTTTGTTGATAATGATTGTGTCTAAGCAGTTATTGAGCAGTGAGTGGAGAGAGGGCGGTGAATATACTGTGAGTTGATTCAGTCATATCCTTAATGGATTAGGGTTGAGGAACTAATCCTGCTAAAATTAAGACGTTTTAGTTTCAATCTGCTTTACCACAGGAGAGAAAGAAGAGAATAGGAGGATTGTGTGAGAACAAAATGAACCCCTAAACAATCGTCTCGTAAACTTGAATCAGCGCCATAGGCACAAGGGGAATATAACTTCTCCTTGTTTGTGAGATTGCCGGACACATATTTTTTTTTCTATGCATATTAACAAAACTGACTGACTCCCGCAGGGACGAAGTCATACGTTTGAATATTATCAAAGATTAGTTTTACAAACTTAGAAGAAAGAAGGAAAGAATGAAAGAAGGTGGGTTTTTTCAGTTCAGAATTTCTCTTTTCTTTATACATTAATCTTTGTTCCACTTTCCTTCGAAAACAAATGTAGACACAGACAAACACACATAAATGAATAATTAGCAATGCATCATAATATTATGCAAAGGTGAGCATAACATTTTGCCATTAAAGGCCCGGTCACACTGCCCAAAAGTCGCGTAAACGCATGAATCACGCAAGAAATTTGGTTGTGCGTGCTTGTCCGTCGAGAATTTTCGCTGATTTACGGGATGAAAATCACAGATGAATTGCGCAAAAATTACGGAAAGATCACGCAAAAATCACTTACAAACCACGCAAATTTCAGCGCATAGGCACGCAAAGGCCCCAAACAGGGCGAATACGTGGTTGTGCGCGACGACTGAGGTTCACGGTAAACCACGCATAATCTGCGCATTATCACTAATGAACTGAGTATGAATCGCGCATGATTTGCGCATGAACGCGATAGCGGCAACATTTTCGCGAACGATCACTAATATTCTACGCATATTTCTCTCATTGTTCGCGTAAGAACTACGCAAACTACGCAAAAATTACGTAAAACAGCGCAATACTGCGTAAACTTTTACGCGAAGCCGAGTTTTGAGCTGCTCAAAACCTGGAATCGCGTAAAGCGCCGATCCGGCGCACATCGGCGGACAACTACGAAGGTTCCACATCAGACAAACTCATGAATTGCGTGAATCGCGCATGTTTCGCGTAAAGCTCGAATTTCTTACGTGATTCATGCGTTTACGCGACTTTTGGACAGTGTGACCGGGCCTTAAGATAAAACATCTCATATGTATCCATGAGATCGCACGCTTTTAGAAGGGAGTTTATAGATTGTAAGGAACTCAAACTCAGGTAATGAAATTAATACTCAAATAAAACGTTTTGCACAATATCCAGCTAATTCATCTTCTTCTCTGTGAGGAGTACGTACTTCATTCACATGTAATAGGCCTACGAAAGTATGTGAGCGCGTTCATAATATATGCGCAGACATGAATATGAATACACACATAACTAAATGCATAGATTACATAGCTTACAATAAGGTTATCTCTCTCTCTCTCTCTCTCTCTCTCTCTTTCTCTGGACACCTTATCATTATATCTTTCATCTTGAAATGTATTGTATTTGAATAACCATTAAAGTTCGTGCGCATGTGAAAGGGCTAAACTGAATTAATTACCATCCTGAAAATTTTATTGTTGGACTTGTTTTTCCTGTGAAGATGATATTTATGAACCAAGCCATTGCAGTCGGATGCAATATTCAAAAATATGCAATAACAACAGAACGCGTTGTAAGCAGAGTTAGGATTGAGAAAGAAGTATAGGAGAACACGCCAGAGATAGCAGGGCCGTTCATCTTCCAGATTAAGAAGTCGCTCCGACGACTTTCTATCCTGGTGACATTTTATCATTGCTGACATCCGCAATCGCTCGCGCGGGGTCATGGTCCTGGTGAACGCCGTCATCAGGCCGGGGCGAACGCCGCCGAATTCCTCCCCCACACATCTCGAGGCACGTTTGCTCAATTTCTGGCCCCTGTATCGGATTGCCACGGACTTACCTGTCGTGTCTGGCCGCAAATCAAAACCCGATTCTCGAAACTGTCGAGGGGAAATTAGAAAAAGAAGCTTTGAATTTGATCGCACTGATATTCTTCTCCTCACGAAGAAGAAGAAAAAAAAAATGAAAACAAGAGGCATTATTTACGTGGAAATCCTTCCAAAACTTGATTCTAGCTTTGGTGCATGGGCGCGGAGGCGGTTTTGTCTTTCTTACTTTTTTCTCCCGTCTTTCATTTCTTATTTTCTTTCCGCAGTTTTGAGAAAGCTCCTCACGGAAGTGCCGTCTAGACTAAAATAGCAGCCGTTCTTCCTGTGAAACGTTTTGCTGTCATGAAGTGTCATCAAGTGTGTTGCAGTGTGTGTATGTATATAACGAACATTGGTGTCGTGGACGCTAGACGATCACCTGCAAAATGGAGCGTCGAGGTGCCGCTCAAGGGGCGACTTGATTTACCGCTGTACACATCGATTACCGGTGGCGCCCCTGTATACCATACCTGGCATTTTCCTCGTCTGGGTGCCGGGCCCGTGGCCCAAGGAGACACCGCTTCTCCTGTCTGCCCTCAACTATGAGCATTGCAGGTGTCTCTTATTATGTCATATACATTTATATTTTTGCACTGTCTTGGAGGACAATGCCACTGGAATCCATTTCACTGAATAGAGTCATACAAAGCAGATTCGGAGAAATTTCATTACAGTCAAGCATTAAAAACAAGAAAGTTATGAAATGCTAAAGTTCCACACGTTTTCGTAATGTAGTAATATCGTAAGAAGAATGCTTGAAGAAATACGATTAGGCGATGATATAACCTCGCAAAACTTCCATAGGCTTGTACCCAATGATCATGTCTTCGATTTGATAATCAGCTGTAATTCAGTAACTGCAACCCTTGCCCAGTTAAAAGAAGTTCGTATCACATGCAAGTTTAATACTACACTTTAAAGCTGAGGGTTTATAGGACATCTTTGTCGATGTCATTTTCGATATAAGAGAGGAACTGTATTAAAGATTTGTGCGCAGACATGGCAGGTGATGATTATACCCTTTACTTTACCATCGCTTAAGACAAACGTTACCATAGTATATAGTGTATACCTTTGGAAATGCCAAAATCGCATAGCACTGCAACTGATTGACAAATTGCCCTACATCAACGTAAATAAGCATTTAATTGATCAGTGTTTTAGTAGTAGCCATGATCAAATCATGGGCGTACATACATGGCTACTACTTATCATGGCTACTACTAAAACACTGATCAATTCAGTGCTTCTTTACGTTGATGTAGGGCAATTTGTCAATCAGTTGCAATGAAAACATCTCGACGGAAGAATTTCATGAATTTGAATCGCATAGCACTGTCTTTAAAACACCAGATTTTTATAAAGACTTTGCTATATGGTTTGATTTAGTTTTGTTTTTGTTTTGTTTTTGTGTGTGTGTTTAATTTAGCAAAGTTTACATGGCATTGCTCTCTGATTTTCAGCTTGGCGTCTTGTGTTATGGAATACGTGAGCCGCTCGCCGTGCGTTCACGAGACCGTAGGTAGCCAGTAGCTGCTGATTACTTTGCACAGAACAAAACTTTCCGTCAGTTATTTGCCCAACCTTTCGACAGATCACCTATTTATACTTAATAAATAGAAGAATATTCTTTAATTTGATATGCAATTATTTACATGCATAGCTCAGACTCAATAAGTGTAAATAATAGCCATTATCCGTTGTACAATTTTTAATGTCGTGGCGTTATGTGGCGAGTCCCATTAGTGGATAAGTCTCTGCAACCATTGGATCATGATATCTTTTTTTTTTTCACCATTAACTGCTGGATAAAACTTTTTTTTTGTCCCCCTGTCCTTTAAATCTTACTGACGCTTTCAAACCTTCCAATCGCCTCGAGATGAATTTGTAGGAGAAATGTGACATGCAGGACAATAATATTGTTTTGTTAGGTGTAGAGTATTTAGATAATTGTATCTACTTCGCTGGTTCGCGCTCGGTATACGCGGAGTTATATTTTTAGGAGCTACAACACAAAGGAGATAAAAATATTTGAATATTGAAATGGCCACAGCAAGTCCAAATGATAAGGAAACTTAAAATGCATCTTATGGAATAAAACGTCGACTATGCTGACATAAAAAAACAAACAAACAAACTAAAGCATCTAAGCATGAAGGAAGGGTTAACACCTTAATGAAAGCCTGATGACGTGACAATCATGTTTGTTTGGTAGATACTTTATTTTCTGCAAATCAATATATACATAAATTGAATAATCGTGAACATGGGAAACATACAAAGTATATTTGAAACAGAGTCGTTTGACTTGCATAAACAACGATATAAAAGGAAATTAATGATATTACAGTATGCATGTCTATGCAGCTGGGATTACAATAACAATATTATATTTAAGAAATGATAATGCAGAGGGCCGCCATTGTAAGCATTGCTTGAAAAGATGGCCGGCCCGAGGAAAAGGTAGGTAGGTAAATTGGTAAACAATACAAATTCTGCTGCGAAGAATATGTTTAATCATATTCTATGAAAACTAAAGACTCTTAACTCTAGCAATATCCATGGTAATGCCACGGCATTCGAGACAAAGTCAACTGATTAATGGACGTGAATAATGCATAAGTATTTGTTCGCTCGTTCTTTCTGGCACAAAAATTCTGATTTTAATTTACCAAGGTCAAGAAAAAAAAAAGATGAAGATATCATTTGTTTTACATGTTCGCCTTGCCAATTTGTTGTAGCTATCTGTGATTTTTTAACGTTTTCTACCTTAGGAAATGTGTCTATAATCTTCATGTTTGGCATTGTTTGAAAAATTATTTCTATGAGACGTTTACAGTTTTCACTCCGTAGACCCATGAATAAAATACCTTACTCTGGTATATACTTACTTTGTGGTTTGATGAGACAATTTCATCATCCGACATTGTCCGACGTGTAAGTTTTGACGTAGTTGACGTTATGTAGCCAGGTCCATTACTGAATAAGTCTTAGCGGTATTGTGATTTTCAAAAGCATTATTTACCATTTGCAGATAAAACAAAAACCAAGCTTTAGTACTTCAAAATAGTTCTAAAATGTGAGTTTGGGATAGAAACAAGCAATGTAAAAATGTTAATCAGTATAATCAATGTTAAGTATTGTTATGTATACAAAAATGTGAACAATCGTTGTAAATAAAATAGTTTCTTGAACAGACCGTCTACAGTTATACAACGTTGTGGTTTATTGGGAAAAAGGTGATATCTTCTTATATTTTAGGCTTTATTGCGAAATTCGTATATGGTAGGATGTTTTGTGATACAACTGATAACTCGAACATTTTTAAATCACTGCTCCCAATAGTAAACAATACTTTAAGAATTGTTTCTCTTGATTTATTGTGAATCATAAGTTTTGTTTCGTTCTACAAATCAGTTTTCAATTCAGGGGATATCTCTATGTCATATCTATTATCTATCTGTCTATCTACCTATCTACCTATCTATCTCTTGATTCAAAGTATGTTATCAGTTAGCCCGGGATCTCCAGACTAAATACTATATCTTAATCGACAGACAAGTTTGTTATTCGTGTAGTACTGTCTTGTGAAAAAAAAAAACCACAAAAACACAAGCTGAAACAAAACAAAAGGAAAGGAAATAAAATAAACGAAGAACAAACAAATTACAGTATGGCGTGAAAGTGTATGTGACCAGCAAGGTACTCGCACGGTTGTCCGCCATCCTGACGGACATGGACACGTGTCATGTGAGTCCTCGATATGATCTCTTTGTCTCGCGCGTTCTGGCAACAGGGCAGGCTCCACAAGGCGAGGCAGTTTGTCCTTAATGTGGCCATAAATTCAGATTCGTCAATATTATCCTGCACACTAAGTGATGACAGATTAATTCAAGAGGCAAAGACAATAGAAATGATTGTGTTATCACACGCTCTCTTTATATTTTTTCCCTCTTTTGCAAGATCTCTCATTTTGATATACCTCGTATAAGTCACGACACACAAGGGACTGTAACATTGTCTTCATTGGATCATTTATACAGCCAGATAATGACACATATCGCGTGGACAGGCGAAACCGAGCTGTATCTAATTAAACAGAGATGTAATCGCGATAATTCTAAAAGACACGAATAAGAAATATCCTGTGAATGCACCATAAATCACAAAAGGTTCTAAATCGCATTGACGGACAGAGAATTCAGAGAACTTGTTTGGCAGGGTCTTTTTCTGCTGTTACAGTCGCAATTTGTTACTGTTAATATTGTGACAGTGAGCTACGATAGGGTCTCCTTGTTACATTTAAATCATGGTATCCGCTTTGAAATAGGAAAAAACATGTCCATTCGAAAATACTCATTACACTTTAAACAACTGCAGAACGAGAAAGCGTTGCTCTTTTTAACGAGAGAATTTGCTGTGTTTCTTAGGGATGTAGTCATAGATGAGCTCCTTCTCATAGTGACTTTCATTTAATGAGAACATAAAAGAGTAAACAGTCAGATTGGTTGCAAGCATTAGGTGCAACTTAGACCAAGTAGTGGCGTCGTCATTCAAATTCACAGCACTCTCATTTTTTTTTAATGCACAGTAACATCGTAAGAAAAGCATGGAAAAAATGAACTTTATTTCATTTTCGGATTAACGAACCTTCAGAACAACAAACGTGCGGAATAACGTCACAATAATGCTCGGATTAACGAACTATTATTTCATTTTCGGATTATTGAACGAACGTCTAGGTTTAGGGAATTTTTGTGTTTCGGAATAACCAGCCTTCAAAATAACAAAAATCACCCTAAAAAAAAAAAGCTTACACACTTGGGGTGGACTCGAACCAATGACTTCCTGATTACTGGACCAAGCTTCCGTCCGACAGCCATTGCTGTCGTAACATTATTGGTTTGATGTTGTTATGATTAAAACGAAGGAGCTTAAAGGAGACTTAAGTTAAAAACGTACCAGACTACGATTGACAGATAAAGGGGCGAAAAGGACGTTAAAGAAATTCAAAACAAAATGGCTGTTCTGAAAATGTAATAAAGTCTCTCCAGACATTTCGTAATTGATGGATTAGTTTCCTGACAATCAATTAGGTTATCCAAGTTTGTTTGTTGTTGTTTTTTTGTTAATTCTTTTTTCCTTCGGAGAAATTATGAAATACTTGTAATGTAATGTTATCTCATTCATGATGTTGATTAATTTTGTTTACGTTTTCTTTCATGATTTCAAGTATATGATGAAACTAAGCGTAAATAAGAAGTCATGTGTTTACGCCTTTAGAATAATCAAACCAAATTGAACGTTTCTTCTGGTATATGTTTCGATTAGAAGAAATGAAGACACGTCATGTTCATACTGAGTTTAATGAGTTTTGTTAGTGTCGAAGATTTAAATCATATATCTATTCATTTTCGTGACATATGTATTCTCAGAGATTAGAGAATGTGTTTGAAGAAAAAATCTTACATAAAGTTGTTTTAGTTGAATGAATGAATGAATGAATGAATGAATGAATGGATGAATGAATGAATGAATGAATGAACTTTGCAAGAACGCCGTCTGTTTGTTCATCAAATGTCATCAAATGTAGATATCTTTGTCTATGTATCAATATCTTTGCAACTATCATCTTTACATAAACATACGAGATATTACATTTCATTCTTATATCTGTTTTTTCCTGTTCATTCTCTGTCTGTCTCTGCTCCTGTGTGCAAGCTCTGTACAGTAATGCAAAGGATATTGGAGATCATTTTGAATTGCACAGGTTAATTGATGATCGAGATCGAGTAACAAGATATAATGTGGATGATGAATGGATAATATCCTCGTGAAACCGAAGTCCCTTTCTACTCTTCCACTTCTCGAAATTTGACTCTGATGGAACGCCAAAGGGCTGGAAATCCAAGGGCCCAGAAACAAGAGAAAGTTATGATTTCCGTGGCGTAATCAAATTTAAAAGTTAGGAGTCACCGTTGGATCTATTTTAAAAAACAACAACAAAAGCAGTAACAACAACTGTTATATTCCCGAAACGACTAGGCCAAAGGAAAGCTGCATAATTGTTATACAACTCACGATAAATCTGATTGGCGTGACTCGACATAATAAGGTCAGTGAGACAGTCACGGCAGCGTCAAATGATGGCGCTATTTCAAAGACGGCTCAATCATGAACCATAGCTGTGTGCCTTCGTCATCGTTCGTCTAGCCCGGAGGGTAACCAGATAGTCCCTACGAAAGAAAGAATATCCCAATAATTCATAATCCGGAATATCATATCTATCAGTACAGTAACATCTATGCTTTGTACGATCCCTCGTTTTCAAGATTGTGACACAGAGATCATCTTAAAGATGCCCTAATAACGTTGAGACGTTGGTGTCAGTAGGTTGAAAACATGCCGAGCGAAGCGTACACTTATACACACAGGCACACAATTATGAAATGTATTGGTATGAGGTCAAAATTCATTAATGGCTCATCCTAATCATCATGTTTGAATAAAAAGAAGGAGACATCAACTCACGCGTACACAAATCCAATCATCACAGGTAGTAAGTGTTATGAGATAGAGTGTTATCATGTTTATGTTATTGCTTTTACGGATATTGCACTTGTCTAGTCTAGTCGAGGCCCGTCTGCTCTCATCAAGTGTTCTATTCTCTCTCTCCCCCTCTCTCTCTCTCTCTCTCTCTCTCTCTCTCTCTCTATATATATATATATATATATATATATACATATATATATACATAATTATGTCTATCTATTTCCCTATCCATCCATCTATTTACACACACACACACACACACACACACACACACAGACATATATATATATATATATACATATATATATACATGATTATGTCTATCTATTTCCCTATCCATCCATCTATTTACACACACACACACACACACACACACACACACACACACACACACACACACACATATATATATATATATATATATATATATATATATATATATATAAACATATTCGAAATATATTTGGAATAACGACGAAAGGAATTGTTCGATTCTTAAGATTGTGAAGTGATATGAAATTTTGGAATTCAAGCCTGAATTTCAGTTAGCCTGTCAGTTATGAACCGTTACTAGGTTTAATTAATTTGTATATTCCATAGATATGGCGACAACTGGGAAATGAAGTCCCACATAACGCATATTATTCTTAGAGATGACGGGTCTATGGTCCGCCGTCTGGTCTAAAACACACATGGTTGCTGATATCAAACATCTTGTCAATTTGTTTGTTTGGTTTTTCTTTTCTTTCTTTTTTTGGTACTTTTTACATCTATTGGCAACGAAGTCTTGCGTAACGCAACATCGTCGTCCATATAGTCGGTTGGTCGTTGCCCTAGCTGCCTGATTAAACTTTTACATATTATTGTATAAAGCATGGGTTTTGCACATGAACTCTCGATACCTTGCAAGTCAGGTTGTTTGGCCTGCCCCTTGTCTTTTGATTTTTTCATTTGCTACTCTGAAACACATGTCCTTGAAACGAAACAATTTGTCACCTTTATCACGCCAGGTGTTCACATAGGCCACTTTCGTTTGAGGCGTAATGTATGTACCATCCTGGCCTTAGTGAGAAAGATTATCAGCCATTCACAAGTCAATTTGAAAAGTGAGAGTCAATGTGTATTAAATGTTTCATACGGTATCTTCTGGCGACGAAGCCTTGCGTAACACTCCATCGTCATTCACAGTCGGCTGGTCGTTGCCCCAGCTGCATCATTAGACTGTTAACATAGATTTGCAGTATGAAGTCCTCGACTTTGCACATGAACTCTAAATGCCTTGCACGTCATAAATTTTGGTATATTAATTTTTGATGATGTAGGTCCAATGTGCTTGTGTTTGCATACACAGTGACATGACTCATGATAAGGAAATCCTATATAACAATAGAACAATCTTTTATGTTACTGTTGTTAAACAACTGTTATTAAAAGCGGGTTTTAGGGCTACTTTAAAACTTGGCAGTGAATTACGTTAGCTATAACAGAAGTCAATGGTTTTCGCCCCAACCGTCCTCCATACACTGTATAGCATCTTCCGACGCTCACATTCCTTGAAATTCTTTTTTTGTTGATGTTTGTACATCCAATTGCTTTATTTTCTTTTCTTTTCTTTTCCCGCCACCCACAAACGATAGCCTCCAAGCCGTTTAAACTGTTGGCTACATCCACACACATTATGAAGACGCTCATCGTAATTTACGTAAAAATAGACTCAATGATTTAGAGCTCGCGGGTCATTGCTCTACTCCCCTCGTTAATTTCAATGCTGTTTATTAGTTCTAAAACCTGAAGTAACAACTGGCGTGAGCACTATGAAGAATCCCTTACGTCACATTCTTTTGAGTTTTGCCACCCCGGCTCCAAGAGTGAAAAGTTTGTAATTTAAAGGTGAATTTTATTCTTTGGAACATTACTATTGTGTGTTGAAATGGGGACACGTGTCATCGTAATATTATGTAACGCATTATTGTTGTATGATAGCTAACAGGTTCTTTTGCCTGCTCCTTGGCTTCTGCTGTTACACTATTTTGTTCTTTTGTTACTCTGCATAACACATGGTCGTTGATACGAACCATTTTATCATCTTTGTCATGTCACGTGCTACAGGTCTGTATTCTTTTGGGGCATTATGTACGTACAATATCTTGGCCTCGATAGAAAAGCTTAAATCAAGGACTCTCGTTATTTATAAATCTATTTGGAAAGTGAGAGTCAATGTGTACAACAATACCTCATAGTATCTTTTGGCAATAAAGTCTTACGTAAGACACCATCGTCGCTCACAGTCAGGTTGATCGTTGCCATATAGCTAGTATTACTCATAGTATAAAGTCTTTGATTTTGTGAATGAATTCTATTATATATGTATATATATATATATATATATACATCGAAATGAACTATGATAAGGAAATTTTACAGTAGAACAGTTTTTTTTTCTCCAATGCTACTCCTGTTAAACAATTGAATGTTTGTTTTATAAAAGAAACAATTATTTTTTATTAGCCACTCAAAATCATTTCATTTCAGCCATTTCATTAAGTAATTCTATGTGGGTTATTCTGAAACTTGCTAATGAATCACGATATATAGCATAGCTATTATAGAAGTTAATGGTCTTCGCCCCAACCGTCCTCCATAGACTGTATTGCTTCTTTCGACGGTCACGTTCCTTGAAGTCGTTGTTTTGTTTTGTTTTGTTTTGTTTTCATCTGATCCCTTTATTTTCATTTCCCGCCACTCATAAATAATAGCCTCTAAGCTGTAAAAGCTGTTGGCTATTTTTCCACAAACATTATAAAGACGCTCACTGTAATTTACGTAAAAATAGACTCAATGACTTAGAGTTGACGGGTTATTGCTCCACTTCCATCGTTAATTTCAATGCTGTTTATTCGTTCTGAAACGTGTAAAAACTGGCTTGAACACCACGAAGAGTCTTTTACGTAACAATCTTTTGAGTTTTGCTACCCCGGCTCCAAGAGCGAAACGTTTGCGATTCAAACGTGAATTTCGTTTATTGTAACATTACTATTGTGTGCTCAAATGGGGACACGTGTCATCGTAATATTACGTAACAAAGCATTGTTGTTTGATAGCTAACAAGTTGTTTGGCCAGCTCCCTGGTTTTAGCTGTTATATTACATTATTCTTTTGCTACTCCGAACACACGGTCGTCGACACGAAACATTTTTCATCTTTGTCATACCACGTGCAACAGGCCAGTTTTCGTTTGGGGCATTTTGTACGTAACATCCTGGCCTCGATAGAAAAACTCAAATCAATGACTCGCGCCATTTACAAATCTGTTCGAAAAGTGAGAGTCAACGTGCCAAACATATTTTATACGGTATATCTTTTGGCAACGAAGTCTTACGTAAAACACATCATTGTTATTCATTTATGGTTGGCTGGTCATTGCCTTACTATTCAAAGTTGCTCAGTTCAATCTTTTGCACATGCGGCTGCAAAGTTTCACCCTTTCAGAGGGTGCTCACCTCTTATGAGGTATCCGACTGGTATTTATCCCTAGGTTAATTTTAATATACCAAGTTGCGTCTCAGTTAGCTGTATCTCAGCTTGTCTCTTTGCTCTTGTTTTCCATGAGGGAAATTAAAAACCAGAGATTGTTGTACTTTCCGAAACGTATGAAATGACTATGGGCTACTGCCGCCCCCCCCCCCCCTTTGGGATTTCTGTGACGTAGGAGACCGGAGGTGTTTAGTGATTATTGATTGCGAGATAATTATATATGCATATATACATGTAAATGTTTGATATGTTTGAAGAATAATTCAGTGATATGGATGATTTCTTTTCCTGCCAAACAAATGTATATCGGTAAATAGCTGATTGTTTACATTTTTTTCTTGTCAGTGGGAGCTCTGTCCACTTCCACTCTCCACTGCCTAGTACGTGTAGCACACGTCCTTGCTTGTTGAATAAGTTCATGTTAGGCATTGTACACGAGGCAATGGCCTTGTGTACCATCCGCAACGATGTTGATTCTGTGTCATCTGTGTTCATGTTCGTTTCCCTGTTTTGTGTGTGTTTAATGTTTCTCTGTACGCATTTCGATTTCCTTTCTTCTTTTAGGTCTGCATACCCCCACGTAGCTGCTGAGCTAGGACCAGACGGGAAGCCAGCTATTAATTCCCGAATGTTTTATATTTTAACCCATGGCTAACGCAACAAATTTTGCTTTTAATTCTTTGAATAGTGATGAATTCTATAACACAGTAAGGCACTCTGAATCTGATCATGTAAATATTATTTCCAGTGTATATGAAGATTACATATCCGATAAATACAATACCTCAGCACAAGAATTTGAATATAACTTTGACTCAAATGATCCAGTCCAGAGTCCATCGTGTGTTTATTTGACCGAAAATCAGTATAAAAATCGGATCACGAATACAGTTGGTGAAAAATTTTTGTTAGCTCACTTTAACATACGCAGTATCAACAAAAATTTTGATAAGTTGCGCTTACTCTTAGAAAACCCAGATCATAAATCTTGCTCCATCATAGGGTTAACAGAAACATGGCTGAACTCTAATATCAGTCATTTATTTTCTTTACCCGGATTCGAATTTGTATTTAGAAATAGAAGCGAGAGAGTTGGTGGTGGAGTTGGTTTGTACATCTCGAAAAAATTTAAATATATCATACATGAGGAGATTAGTGTTATGAGCGATGTACTTGAATCCCTTTTTATTGAATTGATAAATCCACATGGAAAAAATATTATGATTGGCGTAATTTACAGGCCCCCTCGTTCGAATTTAAATGATTTTTTGACTGTTTTGCAGGATTTAGTACAAAATCCCATGATACTTAATAAAGATACATTTTTGATGGGCGATTTTAATATCGATCTCATGAAATGTAACTCCCAAAACACTTCAAAAGAATTTGTAGAAACATTAATGTCTGCTTCGTTTTTACCATTAATCTCCAAGCCTACCCGTGTCGCCAGCCAATCGGCTACCCTCATAGACAACATCTTTTGTAATGTTTTTCCACTTCCTGAGTCTGGTATCGTCCTCTCAGACATCACTGACCATTTTCCTATATTTGCTCAGGTACCAATCAAACTGAATAAACAAAATAATTATTATAAGCGTCGTAAGATTACTGCAGATAATCTTATAAGTCTTCAAAACAGTTTAAAAGAAATCGACTGGTCTTCTGTATACAACACTACAGATGTCAACTTGTCTTATGACTATTTCATATCTACTCTTACCTCCGAAATTGATAACCATATTCCCCTGCGTAATATAAAAAATAGATATAAGCAAATTCCAAGACTCCCGTGGATAACCCAGTCTATATTACGATCTATAAACAGGAAAAATAATTTGTTTTATAAATATAGATGTAATCCCACTGAAAAAAATAAGAAAAAATATGTTTCATACAAAAACACACTCACCAAATTATTACGTACGCAGAAGAAAATGTTCTATGTGAATCAGATAAGCAAATACAAAAATGATATTAAAAACACATGGAAAACATTAAAGAATGCTATGAATATATCTAACAATTCATCTAATATTTCTGAAATTCGGTGGGGCAATGCCTCCAACAACACTCCCGCTGGCATGGCGGAAATTTTCAATGACTTTTTCTCTTCAATTGGAAAAAATCTTTCTCAAAATATTCCTCTTTCTAGTAAATCTTTTAATGATTTTTTAGATACACCTAACTCCAAAACTATATTTTTTGACCCAACATATAAAGAAGAAATAATAAAGATTGTTGCTAATTTGAAAGAAGGAAAAAGTCCTGGCCATGACGGAATTGACAACTATTTGATAAAAAACATAATTCCTCAAATAGTGGATCCCTTAGTACACATTATCAACTCATCACTTACAACTGGCCATGTGCCAAATAGCATGAAAATTGCGAAAGTAATTCCTATTTACAAGAAAGGGGAGAAGGATGATGTCAATAACTATAGACCCATATCTTTATTATCTTCTATTTCTAAGATTCTTGAAAGAATAGTTTATATCAGGACAGTACGTTTTCTTAAAACCTGCGACATATTCTCAAACTTTCAATTTGGATTCAGGGAAAATCACAGCACAACACACGCACTACTTGCCCTCATCGACAAAGTCACACAAGCACTCGACACACATTCACACACAATAGGTATCTTCTTGGACTTCTCCAAGGCCTTTGACACGATTAACCACGGAATACTTCTCGCCAAACTGTCTCATTATGGAATACGTGGAAAGGCCTTGGAGTGGTTCACGAGTTACCTATCAGAAAGATCCCAATTTGTATATGTTAACGGCTTTGACTCTCAAAGTAAAACAATTGCATCTGGTGTTCCACAAGGGAGTTTATTAGGCCCATTGTTATTCATTATTTATATTAATGATTTTCATAGATCCTCGGAGAAACTATCATTCATATTATTCGCGGATGACTCTAACCTTTTTTTTTTCTCACCCTGACCCAAACATTTTAATAAGAACAGTCAATGAAGAACTGAAAAAGGTTATACAATGGATATACGCAAATAAATTGTCATTAAATATTCAAAAAACAAAAGTTATGCTTTTTAGTAATTCTTTAGATAGCCTCCCAGGCAAAATAACATTTGATACTACTCCCTTAGAAGAAGTTTCTTCCTTTAAATTTCTTGGTGTTTGCGTCGATAACAAGCTTTCATGGAGGAATCATATTGATAACATATGTACAATTATATCACGTAACATTGGCGTAATGAATAGATTAAAATATTATCTTCCTTCATCTGCATTATTAACTCTTTATTCTAGTTTGATACTACCTTATTTAAACTACGGGATTCTTGCTTGGGGTAATACATATCAGATGTTACTTGATAAACTTCTTTTACTGCAAAAGAAAGCGCTTAGAATTGTTTTTAATTTACATACCCGAGAACATACAGATGCTTTGTTTTCTGACCATAAAATATTAAAAGTAAATGATTTGTATGTGTTTCAACTTGGCCAGTTTATGTTTAATTACAACAGTAATTTTTTACCTAAAATATTCCATGATTCATTTCATCGAAATAGTCATGTTCATAACTATCCCACGCGACGATCCGACGAATTTCATCTTCCACTAATGAGAACCGCACATGCCCAAAATACATTTCTTTATACCGGACCCAGACTTTGGAATAACTTAGATAATAGTTTAAAAGATTCCCCCAAATTTGTTACATTTAAATACAAACTCAGAAAATATTTACTTTCTACCTATAATCTTAGATAATTTAAATTGTTTTGATTCATGCTTGAGCCTTCACCTGTCCTGATGTCGTAGCACTTGGCGTGTTCTGTGTGCAGACTTCTCTTCTTTCTTCTCTCCTCTTCCTTTCCTGTCTTTTGTTCCTCGTAGACTTGTATTGTTACCGTCTTCTCTCCTCTCGGTACTGTCTCGCGTCTTACAGTGTATACGTGTGGGTAATCGAATGTGTGTACGAACGTGTTGTCCTTGTCATATTTTCCCGGTACACGTGGTTCAGTGAGCAGTGTCCGGGCACTAGCATTGGTATTCTATATTTTTTTCCCAACCGGTGTATCTCAAAATAATTACATGTATATTGTTATAGAATAGTATATAATTTACTCATTATTTGTCTAGCGATCCACGTCCGACAAGCTATGCTTTTTAGTGGATCACTATTTTCCATAATCGAATTCATTTTCCGCTCTCCCACGAAGTATTTATACAGTGTTTTCCTAAATATTGTACATGTTATATGTTGTTCTATAACTTGTCTCGTATATATATTACATGAATCTTTTGCAAACGTTTGAACAATATTTCATCACATGTATACTTTGTACTATGTTTTGTTTTGTTTTTTGATTTTCGTTGATTGGAAATAAACTATGATTGAATTGAATTGAAAAAAGCCTGTTTAACTGGCGAAAGTACGTTGACCCAATAACGAACAGGAAGTGAAGAGAGTAAAAAAAAAACAGAATGGAGAGAAAAGATACATGGGAAGTACGAGTATTAAATGTGAACGAGGATAAAGTGTGGACAATGTTCACTTCATTAAGTCGAGAAATAACAATAATTATTGATAACTTAATCTAACAAAAGAACCACAACGAGGTTACTAAGCTCCATAATTGATGTTTATATATCACAAAGAGTGCCTTTCTTCGTGACAACGATGGCATTAAACTGATTGCTTTAGAATTTTGCATTCGCAAACAAGATTTGGGTTAAACCGTCCTCGGCTATTTGATATACATCTTGAACGACGGGTTGATTGGTGGCAGAGAGAATGAGAGGGAGGGAGGAAGTTATACGTCATAGCATAGATCGACGTTGTTGTAGTTCCATGGTCACCGGGTTGCCCCTTCCATCATCTTCAACCTCTCGTATCTCGTCACAGTTTACTTGATCCATACGTGTGAATTATTAATGACTTAATTAGATCTGGCGCTCTTCGTTTACTTTGGCGAACGCACGCCCATCCTCCCCGCATCATGCAATGTACTTAGTATCCAGCGGGCGCAGCTCGAAAACGTAATATTATTCGCGCCCCTAACTGCCAGAGTGGTCGTGTCTGCATTTTGGACTCAAACGACCGACGGACGTGGATGTTCCGGTGTCCATGACTGTCTTGCTGTGAAAGGATCATTCAAGTAACGAACTTGAATGTCTCATCTCAGTAGATTCATTATTCGGGATTCGGTCTATCTAGCGACTCTTGGAGACTGCTGCAGCTGTTAATATAAATTATACTGCACACGACTGTGATATCGGCTGGCTCTATTCCCTCGACACCCCCCCCCCCCCTTCCACTCCCCATATCCAGCCCAGCCCAATGAGTTTAGGCAAAGGAGAGTTGATGATACAGAAGACCGAATATTACTTTTACCAAGACACATGCAAGAAGGAACATTAATCCTCGTGGCTGTCATTACAGATGTGACGCAGGGAAAATGTAATTAAAAAAGATGCGACTATTGCGAGGACCTCAGAACACATGTACCAATTTTGTGGAAATTTATGGATGCAGGCATGCAACAAATGATCACCACTCATCTCATATGAGGTAGGTACTTTGTCCGCAAATTGTGGATGGTTGTTTTCTTTTGCTTTTTATTTCTAAAAAATTAAGTGAATCGAGTGCTTCACCAGACAAATCATAGGCATAAGGATAATCAGTGTTCCCGAAGAAAGACATAGAAAAATGGAATGCTAGATAATGCTAGTGAGGATCACGACCAGTAGGTATTAAACTTTCACAAAAGGTGATTGGTATTTTTCTATGAAACCACTTGTTTTGTATAATCGAATCATTCATTGTTAGTGACCATAATTGCCTGCAGACACTTCAATTGATAACTTATGAGTGGTTTTTCAAAAGGCGATTGGAAACTAAAATCGCTTAAAATCTCAAAAATCGTGTTAACGTCTTAAAATGTTCGCTTAAAGCATTTAAAATCGCTCAAAAATCGTAAGTCGTTATAATTTTGTATTGTTGCTTTGTCGCCTATTTTCCTGGTACACAGGCTTATTGAATAAAGTGTCTGTCCTGCAACATTGTTATGTTATTTCACGTTTGTATTTTTTAATACTGTTTACGATAATTATGCTTTCATATCATAAATATCATGTATATAAAATGTCAAGTGCCTTAACGGTACACATTTAGATTAATTTTGTATCTATATATGTTATTGGTTTAATGTATTCTTTTTTCTTCTACCGATCCACGTTTTACAAGCTCCGCTTTTTAGGGGAGCATTCTATTCCATCGCTTTATTCATCTTTCGTTTCTATTGCAAAGTGCATGTGCATTTTCTCTTATTATATGAATATCCGTATAAAAATACTTGTATTACACTTTATAATTTGTACTTCTTTCCCATTATTTCACAATATGAATTGACAAACATATGAATACATGTATATAACATACAGAATATATATTATCTTTTGTTTAATGGAAATGAGGTATAAATGAATTGAATTGAATTGAATATTTGAATAGAAAGCTTTAAAATGAAGCTAGATGAAATTCAAATATTACGTTCATTTTCCTTTTCATTGCAAGCGCACATGATATCACGCTGTGCACATTTCAATTCAATTCAATTCAATTCAATTCAATTCAATTCAGTTCAATTTATTTTCATATTTCTCAATGAAGGAATGTACATCAAATATAGTAAAATGAAGTGAATCACAATATCCGGCTTGGATGCACCTTAAATTAATGTAAACATATTATAAAACATAGCGGTCAATCTTCGTAGATTTGGCTCTATGTATAACGCTATATGATGGAACCTACTTAAAAGCGAGCTTGTTAAGCGTAGGTCCCAAATTATGAACAGAGTGTAAGATACAGATGATGAGCACGGATGCAAAGTAGGACCAAAATAAAGAAAACAAAAATGAAAGGCAAAAATAGCCGGTGCAATAACAGAATCTTCTCAATACTAATCCCTATAGTGATAAACAGACAACCACATTCTGCAGACGTGAGAACAGTTGATTTAGACATGTTGACAATATGGTGTAATTATACGATTTGAATAATGCTGAAAAAAAGAACAACTCGACACGCGAGTCCTCGGAAGAGACATGAGAAGCCGAGGGGGTATCTCACCGGGCTTGAAACTAGTTCGCGACTAGTTCGCGACTCTAGATTTTGCTAGTTGCAGAGACGTCTCCGCGACGTCTCCTGAAAATTACAGAGTCTCCGATTAGTCGCCAGTTAGTCGCAAGAAATTTAAACATGTTCGATTTTTCGCGAAGTCTCCGCGACGTCTCCGAGACATCTCCATCAGTCGCGGAGACGTCGCGGAGACTAATCATATCCGCGACTGCTGAGACGTCTCCGCGACGTCTCCGCGATGTCTCAGAGACGTCTCAGAGACGTCGCCGAGACCTGCTGGAGACCAGAAAAACTGGTGAGAGGTCGCGGAGACGTCTCCGCAACGTCACCACGACTCTGTTTGACGCTGTTTGACCTACTTTAAAAACCATGTGACCTATCTGCATGCTGACATCCTGCCTAGATCAAGACAGGTGATCCTGCAATGGCTCCCTCATATTTGAAATTTTGGCACCTGCCATAACTCGTTTCAGAGACGTCTCCTTGGTGAGACCGCAAGAAATTTTTATGTTGGAGACGTCTCCGCGACTGCTGCGACTGATAAGTTGGAGACGTCGCGGAGACGTCTCCGTTGGTGAGGTACTAAAGAGTGAACATACAAGTACTTACATAAAAAAAGAGAGAGAGAATTACCAGCCAGTATAGCACTAAGGTGAGTACAACAAAGCCAGCTGTTCAAGCGTTCCGAAGTCTTACGGTACGAAAAAGAGTACTGGTGTGGAGGAATTTAAGAGCACAAACAGTGAGGCTTAACTGATTTGAATGACAACCAACAGAGCAGCAAAAGGCACATAAACAAGATAGAAGGAAATGTCAATGGACTTACGCAATGTAATTATTTAATAAATTCTGTCTTAATTTGTATTTGAAGGTCGACAACAACAAACAACCTGCGAGTTCTGCGGTGAGATCGTTCCAGTATTTCGGCCCTGTATACATAATTGTTTTTTCGCAAAAATGGGTCGGAAACGTGGAAGGTGATAAGCGCCACGTTGGCGGGTGGGATAATTATGGATAGAATAATTTCTTTTAAACATATATAAAAAGAAAAAATAAGAAAAATCATTTATGGATAATTCATACATGAATATTCTCAAATTGTAATGAAACAAATCTGACAATTTCAAAATTTTGTTCTTATGGAAAAATTCATCTGTATGAGATAATACCCATTCTTATTAACTATTCTAATAACGCACTTTTGTAGAATGAAAAGCGAGTCAAGCAAAGATAGGGACGTGTAATCTATGCTGATATATCGATGAAATTCAGAGGAAGTTTTAGGGACTGATAAGGAGTATATATATATATATACATATATGTATATATATATATATAGAGAGAGAGAGAGAGAGAGAGAGAGAGATGTATGTATATATATATATATATATATATATATATATATATATATATATATATATATATATATCCAGATCTACAGATCCACACAATTCAATTCAATTCAATTCAATTCAAAGTTTATTTCATTTTTCGACAAAACATATATATTTTACTTCCTTTGATAACAGAGAATAAAGTAAACAGAACATTGTGTAATGAAAATACTGTACAATAACTAAGGACCTTATGGTAATTATACATTGTAGTAAAAAAGAAACAGAAGTGGTCGAAATGAAGGACATGTATAACCTTGCTTAAAATGCGAAAAATGGAGAGACCCACTAAAAAGACAAGAGCTTGTAGAGTGCGGGCCCCCTTGGAAAAGAACATCGATGGGAAGACGAATTGAAGCATCGTAAATACAAAAGAAAAGAAAAAAAGATGATGAAGAAGTGTGGAAGCCCACTGAAAATTAGATTCACAGATAAATACACTTACTTTCGTAGACGCGAACAAACATGAAACAAGACTAGACAACAAAACTACTCAAGAAAAGGCTGTACGGGACAAAACGAAATGGACAAGACTAACTAACATAAATGAGTGTGTTTTTAGCAAGGATCGTTCGTAAAAGGGGTAACTGAAATTCATTGGAACGCCTAGTGGGATATTCATGAAGTGATTGATTTTTGAGGAACATAGAATCAAAAATAGACAGAAGCAAATTGTTGCAGTACTTGTACATAATTTGCCCTAAATCATACAAAAACAAATCTTTAATTTCTAAAAGCTTGTTGGAGGCAAACAAGATATTTGTATGAGAACGTACAGGGGAATGACAGATAACGCGGAGAGCTTTCTTTTGCAAGAGGGACACTCTTTCAAGTAAATTCTGATGCGTGTTGCCCGAAACTAAAACTCAATAATTGCAATAAGGCAATATTAACGACGAATATAACATAAGTAATGATTTTTGTGGAATATGAAAATTAATTTCAATCTTTTTATAACGCCTATATTACGCGATATTATATTACAAACATTATCAACATGTGATTTCCAGGAAAGTTTATCAGCTACAATGACCCCCAAGAATTTGATATTTAATACTCTTTGTAGATGAGAATCATCTAAAACTATATTTGTGTTTAAACTATCAATAGTAATACTAAAAATCATATATTTCGTCTTTTGAGCATTGAGTGATAACTTATTAGCTCTGACCCAGTTTGTCACTTTATTCAATTCAATATTGATTTTGTGAACGAGAAAATCAATATCGTTATGGGCAAAAAATACATTTGTATCATCTGCAAAATGAATAAAAGAGAGGTCATCAGATACGCGGCAAAAATCATTTACATAAATAATAAACAATAACGGCTCTAAAAGACTTCCCTGTGGGACGCCACATTTAACTTCTCTGATAACTGAATCATTATTTTTAATTGTAACAAATTGTTTTCTATCAACTAAATAACTCTTGAACCACTCCAAGGCCTTCCCACGTATTCCATAATGCGATAACTTCTAACGCTGGAGAGCATAGATCATTACCTCCGTTAGCGATATTATAAAGATACACATTCTGTAAATAAATATATATGTATATATATATATATATATATATATATATATATATATATATATATATATATAGTTATGTACAAAAAATATAATAACATACAGTTATATAATAATACATGATTATATAAATATATATATATATATATATACTTGGTGATTCTATCCTTCTATGAAGAGTGCTCGATATCCTCAAAGGAAGAGCTTTAGACAGAAGTATTGCAACAAGTTCACTCGGTTGACATCAGGTTCATCCGTATTTTATTTTATAAAATACGGATGAACCTGATGTCAACCGAGTGAACTTGTTGCAATACTTCTATATATATATATATATATATATATATATATATATATATATATATATATACATACATATGTACAGAATGTCAATACAATACCCGGTACTTGCATATTCACACATTTAAGAAACCGCATCTCATGTACATGTATGTACATGCATGACAACACCTATTAAGCAAGTTGATTGGTTTGGTAACATGACAGCGTGTATCGAATTCACATCAGAGCAGATGATGCAGGACTGGTATAATCTTTCGAGACCTATATCACCCAAAACATCAACCATGAATGGCATGATGGTATTTCTGATATTGCTCGAGCTGATTTCATTTGTGTGTGTGTTGTTGTTTTGTTTTGTTTTTTAGAAGAGCTGACTGCAGAGAACAATGTCTCTTCAATCTTCTTCTTCGTCTTCTTCTTCTTGATGGTGTTGTTCTAATAAGCCCAAAGGCGAAATAGGGACACAATATTCATGATAAGAAGATATCAGCGTCAACACCAAATTAATCACGGGGACGTGATATGTTTCGACACTAATATGACGCAATATCTTTCTACGTCGAGTGCATCTCTAAAATTACCTCACGTTTGATACGCTTTGAGACAGTTGGGCTAATTTTAGTGGTAAGCACTCAACACAAAGCACGTTAGGTGTAACGAGACAATGTGTAAAAACACAAATGTCGCCCACGTGATAGATAAATGTCAAACGGTGAAAAAGCAGACAAAAAAAAAAAAAACGTAAATGAGCAAGGGTAATCCCCTCGGGCACCTTATGTGACTCCATCATAACTAAAGGGCACCAAATTAGTCATTACAAAATGATGAAGCGCATCCCAATCAAATGGATGGTTGAGAGCATCTATTTTGCCTAACACGTATTTGTCTCTTTGACAGGTACTAAGTAAAGTATAATGACCAGTCATTTGTACGTTCTGCTTAGATGTAGTGATGAACATTCAGATAAGGGTAATTTATCAAACGACAAGGATCTGCTCCATCATTTTATATACCAAATGATGCACATCATTTTGTCCAGGCGTTAGTACAACTACCCACACTCGGTTACATGGAAACAGTCCAAGCATCCTCGGCTAACGTCTCTGGGCGTGTTAGACTGTTCCAGTGGCACCTTGTCTGGGTAATTCTTTCTAATGCCCTTACTGATGAGTATGTTTGCTTCATCCGAGAAACGAATCATTTGGAATAATATGTATACATGTATCTATATTTCGCATTCAATTCACAAATAAACGAATGATGACGTATATACTTGTCGGCATGGTATGTCACGCAAGGGTTTCCGTGGTTTAAAAAAGAAAGGTGCGAGCAGAGGAAAACAGCTGATTTCAAGAAAACGGGAAAAAATGGAAAGACAGAGAAACGACAAGAATCGTGCATTAAAGTGCATATATCACCTCCTCTTACACCTGTTACATATACTCGTCATTTTTTATTCTAAGTACAAGAGAACCAAACGAACATCCCGCACACATGATTAATCATACCAATAGAATGCTAACAACATGACTATGGTGAATTATACTTAATTGTTGGATTGTTATCGCGAAATGATCAATTGAAACAGGATATGAGTGGTATTTCTTGCTTGCTTTTTCTTCCTTTTCCTCTTCTTCTTCTTCTTCTTCTTCTTCTTCTTCTTCTTCTTCTTCTTCTTCTTCTTCTTCTTCTTCTTCTTCTTTGCTTGAACCAGTGGAATGATTAAACTAAAAACTGGGTTACAGTTACGTCAGCTTCAGCTAGTGGTCTCGAAAGGGGTATATAAAAGGGCGTTATTATGTTTGGCGCCATCAAGGTTGGTTGCCAGTCTATCCAAGTGCATTACTTCCTACCGTTTGTCTGTATACACAAAATGTTAGTCTGTTAAAAAACATACAGTAGTCGGGGCGAGCAGTGTCAGAGTGACTGGACTCTTTTCTTGAAGCAAACTGTCATTTTCGTCGTTTGAAGGATTGATGCGTATAATTCCACATTTACACTCATTTAAGTTTCTCCCAGTCGAAGGGGAAGATCAGTGTGTTTCTCGTCACACTGTGAGTCTAATGAAAAAATCAAGCTTAAAAACCTTTTCCATGTATATTGTCATTTTCACTTTTTATCTACATACCCATATTATATCCATGGATAAGAAATCCTAACAGATATATAAGCCGTCTGCTAATTTATCCTGGTTATGTGTTATTTTGGGTAGGTTAGGTAGTAGTTTGTACCGTGGATGTGTGTAGAAGAGAGAGTGATAATTTATTACAAGAAGGAACAGTCAATTACAAACAAATACATGCGATTGATATGCTTTGTAGACTAACGGAGACACAAAAAATGAATGTCTCAGAAACGGTGTTTTCTTGATGTTGTGTACGACTTCTCAAACTCTGCGCTTTTTTTCGCGCTATGAAGTTTGATGTCACAAGAGCAAATATTATTTGAAACCTAATCTTGACCTATTCATTAGACCTGTTTGCGCGATTCCTCTTCAGATGATAATAGTCTCCAAGAACTTGACAATTTCTTTGAAATGATATAAACGCGCATGTGTGTGAACGTGATGATGAAGTGCGCGTGTATGATAGTGTGTGAATTTGGCGTCAACATACAGATCCTTTGCTGGGTTGGAGGAAAGCATTAATTAATTGGCTGCTCCAATCTCCGGCGTACGTGCATCTTAATATTTGCTTTGCACAGCTGAAGTCCGTCGTTTTCCGATTGTAAAGATGATGATGATCGCTCGCAGAATTAAACGCTCAAATCTCGATCTTGCCTATTCCTCTTCGGTACGTGGAAAAAAAAAAATAAACACCAAATGTCATCACCGTTGCAACTGATGAGGGTCGCTCTCGTCTTCAAAACAATTATGTAAAGCAAAGAAACTGTGGAGGAGAGGAGTCTTTTCCGATCTTGTCATTATGCTCTCCTCTTTTTTTTTTTATTTCTACCATTAAACCAGGCTGATAAGTATGATCAAGGTGTCACGTAGTTTGATACATTAGTCTTATGCGTGAATGAAAAGCCTTTGATATAGTGTTCATTGGATTTTTTTTCTCTCTCTCTACTTTTTCACCCAATCGGTTTAGCCTGGGCCCCTTTTCATAAAACTTGTTATCAATAACAAGTTGCAATACTTGTTATAAGGTACTGAAAGCCTTGCCTCTGATTGACTGAGAGCAAATTTGTCATAGAAATGTGGCAGTTGTTACTGATGACAAGTTTTATGAAACGGGACCCGGAAGTCGCTTATGCTGCTGTCCCCGAGTGGCTTGAACTGCGCAGAATCGGTTGGCATCAACGAATAATTTGAGATCATCGTCAAGGATCCCACTTGGAGTTCATCTCACGTGACTCGAGAGGACTTCCTATGCATAGCGGCCAAGGCAAGCTTGGTCAAACACTCTCAGCTCTGCATGTGTGTGTCTGTTGTACATTGATGCTTCGTCAGTCTGCAATGTTTGATCGTTTCTCCTGATGACGTCGACTAATGGGTTCTTGCTCTTCAAATCATTGCACATATTGGAGGAAGATTATGACGTCATCAGGTGGGACTAATTCATTGTCAGTGGTTCTCTCATCACACCCGCTTCGTCTATCTTGCTGACGGTGATGGTGGCAGGGAGGGTCGGCCGAGGAGGCTGATGACCGACCTCTTCTGGATTGTACAAGTATGCCTACCGCCTCCAGCGAATCATTTCCCAATCAATCGCTTCGGGCGCTCATTTTATGGACAGATGCAAGCGTGAAGTCGGCTGCGGATTATTGCAGATAATTTGTAAGTATCAATCGCCCCCTGTCGGAATCTAATTGTTGTCAGCCAGCGATTCAAGATGAAATTGTGCAGAATTTATGCAGCATTTGTGTGCGCATGCAGTCTGTATGAGTTTGTGAGTTGCCGTCTCAATCTGCTTACCGTTCAAAGAGGTGGGATCCACAATTTGTTATAAAAGAAGAAGAAGAAAAACCCGTTCAAGAGTGCTTACAGTCAATATTGATGCTTTCACATGTTAACTTCGGGTTGTTAGTGGATTCTGTAAACAGAAACATCCTTTCGATATCTTCTGGGGGAATTAGGATAATATAAATGATCCAAAATGTCATGAAATAGGTCAAATCTATTTACAGATGGATTTGAATTCGTAGGGCGAGTGATCATGGACTAATGACTGTTTTCATAAACTCTGTTAATGAAACTCTAATGACTGTCTCTGTGTTCTCAGTCATCCAAGTAAAGTATCCCATGAACTATATCGGTTAATTTAGTCAACTGGATTTACTTGTAATTTGGAGTAGCGACGTTTCACGTCCTCTCCGGGACGCTTCATCAGGCCGACTGATCTTTGGCGGCAACTGGATGTTGACCCGTACAGGCTCGGGGAATTTCGGAAAGTGCCGAGGAATCTTCTGAACTGCCGGGTTGTAGGCTCCGGCTAAGGCCATGATTCTGTCAAATAATAGCACAACAAAGACTACAATTACAAACGTTGTTTTGTAAAGCATTTTCGCGATGAGTCTGTCAAATAATAACAGCACAACAATTATATAATTTCAAGCATTCAGCCGCACATGAAAGTGAAAAAATGAATAATTTCTTTTTCACACATGCATACTAATACCCTAGAAAATAGACTGTAAACATCTTAACTTAGATAAATATCACCTAGTCGCAGGATGTACGTTTTTACTTCTTACAAGTTAACACACCAAAGTTAGTGAGGACGAAAAAAGAGTAAGTTTGATGAAGGTTTACTAAATGAGCAGTGCTCCATCTCAGAAGCTGTCAACCAATACGTTTGATATTCGTTTATTTTCTCAATCCAAAAGAGGAAACATGATTTTGGAAATGGAAAATGAGGTTTTTGCTTTAATGAATTCAATCTGGGATGATTAAAGAATGCACCATGTCTCTATTATGAAACCAAATGCTTCCATAGTCTTACAGAAAGTGTTTTAATTTCATTAGAACATGTTGTTTGATTATTGTTATTGTTGAGTCTGCTTTGTGTTTGCATTTTTTTTTTGGGGGGGGGGGGTTTGGGGAAGAGGTTGGCAGCTTTTCTTTCCCTTTTATAGCTGCTTTGGGTTGGTGTTTCTTTTTTATTCTTGTATATTAAGAATTAAGAGTATCGCCTTGATGTACAAACCCGAAAGGTAGAATCGATAGTTTAAAAAAAAATATCCATCACAAGGGGAAGGGCTGGTATAACAGCTTACGGAAATGGGCGATCACGTGTTTCGTGAATTCATCAAATAATAATTTAAGGCCACACGACTATGGATAGCTTCTTCTGGGCCAGTTCCTCTTGTAAATGTCTGAATGTCACGTCAACATTTCTGAGAACTTTCTGGCAGCCACGAGCTTGACTTGACATAATATCATTGTGCGTAAGCAGATCCGAGGGATTTCTCCATTTTTGTGTGTTTTTTTTTTTTCGAATTCATTGTCACGACGAACGGAAGGGATTGCAGGTATATTACACTCGGGATTTTTTTTCCCCTTATCCTTCGTGTAATTGCCCAATATTGATTTCTGAGTTTGATTTATGACGCTGTGACACGAATGTTCCCCGCGGTGCATGGGGACAAGAATATTCATGTCTCGTTGCATCATTAATCGAAAAATTGCGCGCGACATTGAACCGGAAGTGCCGTAAACGCCGTGGATCGATATAACTCTAATATCAAACAATGGCTGCAAACACTGCATTCAATCTCGTCTCGTGCAGCATGTGACTAAAGGTTAATGGCTTCAGCGAAATCTCCCGATCAAGTGATTCGAATGTTGCGCGCTAATGAAACCGGAAGACACTCAAAATGTAGCAATCAATAAAAGTTTTGTGGTTGTCAACGGTAGGGAAATTAAAGCGCTCGTTCTGTAAAGATGGTGAGATGAGAGCAATAATTTTTGTCTATCTACTTTACAGACATTTTTATGCCAAAAGTATAATTTTGAATATTTACTCCACTCTTCTAAATGCGTTCTGATTTGTGTCACATTGGTTTTTATTTGCTTTATTTCTGCATAGTTTTCTTGAAAAAAAAAAACCCACTTGAACACAGATATACCAAAGTGACGTTGTAAATACGCGGAGTTGGTAAAGCAACAGTCAAATTTTGTAGTCATACATCGCAACTTTCATAAATTGAGAGTTTTTGCCGTCAGTTGATTGATATCCTCCATGCATAGAAAGACTGCAGGACAACGTCACCATCAGTGAACCTTGACGGTGACCTCGAAGGAAATGACATAATAATAATGTGCATATATATATATGTATATATATGTATGTATGTATGTATGTATATATATATAATATATATATATATATATATATATATATATATATATATATATATATATATATATCTCGAAATCGTCTCAGGTTAGAAATTTAAAGAGGTTTGGAAATGTAGATGTTGTTGCGTTTGCCTCGTGGTTTGCCTTTGTATATTATAAGCGTAGTGTTCGCGAGCGCATGTGTTTGTGTGTGCGCAAGCACGTGTGGCTGTACATTGTATGTAGGCTTAAGAAAAGAGTAGAGGCAATGAGAGTTATGTTGTAAAATTGAGCAGGGTGAGGATGCCTATAGCAGTTTCAATATACCTAAGGATGATATAGATTTTGTTTTCTTAAAATAGAAATATTGGAGCCGGAAGGGAGAGAGAGTGACGTGTCAGCGTACGGGTCATTTTATTCCTATTTCAATAGTATACATTAAACGGATGAAGTGAACTGCATTGTAATAATTAAAGGAATCCCATATATTTGGATCATGGTGTTTACTTAACTTTTGGTAAGAGCTGTATTGGATATACGAGGTGTATATATTGCATTGTAGTCGGATGAGTGGAAGGTCGGATACGTGTTTATCAATCGTTTTACTGTATATTCTACAGTTCTAGGAAAACATGATTATGCAGGTCAAGAAAGTATGACTGCAAAGGTTGATTTCTTTAGGGTGAAAATTTTACGATAAAAAAAGCCACCTATATGAAATAAGAATTCAGTGAAATAGATTATCACCGGACAAAGTGGATATTATCGTATCTACAACCGATTACATCATCAATTCGTCCAAATTTTTCCAGCGTCCGTGGATGAGGCGAATATTAGCGTTGTCGGTTCTACATGGAAGTGTATTAAAGAAATCTCGGATGCTTTTGATATAATGACTCCTGAGTGATAGATAACGAGGCGATCAATATTTGTGTGTCTTACGGAGATTGAAATCAATATTTTCGAGAAGGAGAGTGGGTTAATGATTAACTAAGGCAGAGTGTATAATTTCTCGAAGGGTGTCATTTCTCAAATTTTACCACGACGCGTCATTGCTTTGTTTGAATAATGTGGGCTTGTATAATAATGTTTTTAGGAAAACTAGGGCTTAGCCCGAAGTAATGAGGCAAGATAAAGTTTGATTAATAAGAAATCTAAGCATTTGTCTTTTTACTGGGGAAAAAAACTGTCAGATTGCGTGAAATCTTAGGAAAAGTAAAGTTTGATCAGTCTGCTTTTCGTTCATGATCATCGCTATCTCAAAACCTGAGAGGAGAGTGCTTGTTTTTCATTAGCATTTGACAAAGCGGAACTGCAAGGTTTTCGTCAAACGGGGCATCATCGATTTTGGAAGCATTATAGAAGTCATTGCAAAACGAAAGACATTTGATGGGAACTTTAGGTCACACGACTTCGTGACCGCTATATCAATAAACTAAAAGGGAAGGAAATTAACGTCATTATTGTTTACGGAGACTTTTCAAGGAGCATGATGTGACTGAATGACTTCATCTTGACATTTTCGTAATTAATTGTCTCTCATTACTATTGTTGTCTTTATACTGTTCTTCTTCCGCCTCTTCTTCTTTTTCTTCTGCCTCATATTTCGTTTCGTTTCGTTTCGTTTCGTATTGTTTATTTCTTTTTCAACAAAGAGTTGGTATGTACAAACATATCACTAGAAAAGAACAAAAATATGGAAATAAAAATACATACTCTCAATACGTCAAAATTATTATTATAACTATTATATTAGTAATTGCCACTCTTTGTTGAGAATGAAATGAACGAAACGAAACGATTTTCCCCCAATAGAAAGCATGCAGGTAATCATTGCTGGTTGAGCTGGCTCCCTGGGTGATGTTGGGTGGGGGTGTTAGTCACGTTGAGTGATAGTTTTAGTTATTTATGAATTTATTACTTTTTTTCTCTCTCTCTTTCCCTCTCTCTCTTTCTCTCTCTCTCTCTCTCTCTCTCTCTCTCTCTCTTTGCAGTTCTGTTTTGTTAATTGTCCAAATATATATGAAGTTCAAATGAAATGCTGTAAGGGAATATGGGTTACATGGAAACTTAAAATTTATACATTGTGCATTAACTGTATGTATTTTTAAGTGAGTCAGGTTTTGATGTTGGTAGCCATTTAAGAGCTTATTTTGTATATGCAATGTATTATTAATATCTTTTTTTTTGCTAGTTTTCTTTTGTAGAAAATGACCTCTGATATTTGAATGGAGTAAGAAAGATTGGTAGTTATACACATATCTTTAATTGACACTTTGTTTTGTTTTGTTTCTGTTTTTTATGTATGCCTCTTAATGAAATTTGTATCTTTTATATTGTAAACTGACTGTTTTGGGTGCACCAGGTGAGTTAGGGAGGTTGGCCTGAGGGCCCAAGTCATTTAGTTGGCTCTTTCCAGACCCGGGCTGCCCAACCTGGTGCACCCTTACCACTCCAGTGTCTGTTCTGATTTCGAAAAATGTAATGTGATATTTGTGATTGAAAGCCGGATGAATAATAATAATAATAATAATAATAATAATAATAATAATAATAATAATAATAATAATAATAATAACAATAATAATGATAATGATAATAATAATAATAATAATAATAATAATAATAATAATAATAATAATAATAATAATAATAATAATAATAATAATAATACATTAGTAATATTATAATTACTACTATTACTATTCATTTATTTATCTATCTATCTATCTATCTATCTAATCTACTTCTCTATGTATTTACCTATTTATTCATTTATTTAACATTTCAACATGAAATAGGAGAGAGTCATATAACATTTTATAAAGACTGAGGTGATTCTAGGTAAATACCGCTGGTCCAATTACCGAGGCTCGAGGCCTTCCTCCCCGACCAGTGCATGCACCCAGAATCAGCTATATCAATGTAAAACCAGTACAAACAATATCAATCAAATACAAATAAATACATATAGAAATAGATTTATATTTTAGAAAGCCTCTCCGTTAAGATATAATGGTGACACTTTAGATGATTATCTCTATGATTTTAAGAAGTGCAATTTGATATGCAATCAAATAATAAATGTTATATCAGATTGGTTATAAAAGTTTTCATTTTTAGAGAAACAAAACAATTCAAATCAAACTTGAATTGAGCAACAATCATCGTAAAAATGTCTGCCTTTTGTGAATGTTCTCCTTTTTACTTTACGGGCCCGCAAATATCAAGTGGTAAATCATGAACTTTTTAGTTCATTAAACGTTAACTTGATTGCCGCCCGAAAGTCAAAAGTTTGTTTTTGTGATTTTAAATTAATTTCCATTAGTTTTTGTCTTCAGTTACGGTCTTTGCATTCTTAGGTACCATACACGTACATTATGCAAAACCAAAGTAACGCTATGATTAGAGGATGAAGTTTTGCTATTCAACTAGGATTTATAATATTATCAAAAAAAAAACAACTTATAATATCCGTAATTAATTACACCTTTCAATGCGCGATATAAGCGCAGCTTAATAGGCTTGGCAAATTGGTTACAAGGTGAGGAACAGTTCAACAATTGTGAGAGAAAGAGAGGTATAGAGAACGGGAGAGGGAGAGACGGGAGAGAGAGAGATACAAAAGGGGAGAAAGAGGAAGAGAGGGAGAGAGAGAGAGAGAGAGGGAGGAAGGGAACGACAGAAAACGTGTATCATAACGCAGGGGCGGATCCAGGATTCCGTAAAGGGGGGCGCCATTACAAAATTTACAATCATTTCCTTTCAATTGCTTTTGTTTTAACAAAAAATAAAGAGGGGCTTGCGTCCCCCTCCGGATCCGCCACTAATAACGCACTATATTGTGATGCAGAGTTGTGAAGTTAGAACATGGGAAGACGATACTATTCGTAAGACTATTGGTTCGATCTTTGGGGCGTAATCATAATAAAGATTTTCACAGGCATCAGCGCTTAGTAAGGTTTGATATGATAAAAACATATCTATATTACGATAAGCATCGTTTCTATGAACATGTCATACTATATATGATATGATCATTCATTATAGTGATCTATGGATCATGAACGTCGATTAGTTTTGATTTAATTCTTTCGTTGTATAGGTCAGTTCATATCGACAGAAATGGGCCTTATCTATTAGTCGACTTCATTATCGTGCATGTCATTTTCTTCTGTTATGAAGTAGTCTTTGATTTTATTAAAAAAGCGCCAACAACGAAAGCATCCGGGAAATAGCAGAAGGACGTCGTACTTGACTGGCGATATTTACACTCGGTCCATTCTTTTATCGTCCCGCATAATGATACGAGCACAAAGCACGAACCGTCGATGGAAAACGTTTGAAACGAAATTCCACTCTGATGAGCGCCAAAGAATTATCATGACTAGCCGCGCGCCTGCCACGGTTAACGAGTCTTGGAAATGTTTGTCGGTGGTTTCCTCTCAAAATCAAGCCTTATTTCACAATTTGCATCGCTGTCCTCCATCATAGCTCACACTCCCGTGTTTTCCCCTCGAGTCCTCTCGTTCGCATTATTAAATGAGCATGAATTTTGATCGAAGAGTCCAACCACCTGCATTCCCCCTTTGTCATGTTTGTAGTAGTCGGCCGAGATTGATCAGTTGTGGTGAAAAATATGATCGCATCATTTGATATGATGATGGCGGCGGGGATGGGGATGAAGATGGAGATGGGGGAGGGGGGGGGGCTAGGTGAGGACTCCTCACGTGGCACGCTTTACTACGACGCCATACCCGTAATGGCAACTGAGCTCAAACTATATACCGACACAAGAGTTGAGAAAATAGAACGAACCAACGAATCTGTGTTCCTCTTCACATATTGATATAGTCTCCTCTTTGCTTGTCATGGCTTGATAGCTTCAAAAATAAACACACGCTATATGGAGGAGAGTATTTGCCATGGTAGAGAGTATCCGTGGCTCTTCGGGCGAGCACCGGACGATCGTAACGGGTGATAACAAAATCTTTGCTATTTGCACAATACTCAAGAGGAGACGCGTGCGAACGTTCATAATGCAAGGACGGAGGCCATTAATCCCCATTTCAATAAGTAAGGATCCTTTTCTATTTCCAAACCATCAGCAGAGAGGAAAACAAAAGAATTAAAGAGAAAATAAAACACACTGTCTTACTAGTCGAGTAAAAGAGGGCCGTGCTGACAAGGTTATTCGAATCGATTACACTCAGTCACGCGTTGTGCATCGCAATTACTTCACTATGTCAAACCCGCGGAACGGAGCAATATCATTATAAATACTGGTCTGGCATCCAGGGGGGTGGGGGTGGGGGTGGGGGGAGAAATACCATCTCGTTATTGTAAACTACTCCTGCAGTGTAGGGTTAGGACATACAGGGTTTATGGAGCCATTTTAATCCCAGTCAAACATCCTGGATTGCCATGATTTTTTTTCTCAAGTTTTGTTTTCTTCTTATGATATCAACATCGAGGACAGTAGTAACTATTTGATGACGAACACGAAGACGTATTTGAACTTTAAAACGTTTCATCGCGTGCATGTACGTCAGCATAAGCCAAGACGGCCGGCTGCTGATGAACACCCCCATCCCATTCTCGATATCACGACATGATTACTTCAGACGGTTGCTTAAAGAGGAAATCCACCCCCAAAGACTAGTAAACTTCAGAAGAAATAGAAAAATATTCCCTACAG
Organism: Diadema setosum; assembly: GCF_964275005.1. Taxonomy (NCBI): domain Eukaryota; kingdom Metazoa; phylum Echinodermata; class Echinoidea; order Diadematoida; family Diadematidae; genus Diadema; species Diadema setosum. Next base: position 18,020,098 of record NC_092698.1, read on the forward strand.
AACGATACAAAAATGACAAAGATCGGATAAAGGATGAGGAACATAATGACGGTTTTTTGCCGCTTGGTTTACTATCAGATGGTCTACTTCCCCGTTCGTCTAACACCACTACGGCTAAACTCACTTGGTCTACTATCAATTTCGTCTCATGCCCGTTTGGTCTACTTCTCACTTGGTCTAATGCCCAGTTTGGCTACTTGTTGTTTCGTCTAATGACCAGATGGTCTAATTATTGCAGTTTTATCTCCTTGGACTATTTCCCATTTTGTCTAATTAACTGTGGATATTAGGCGAAGTGGGCATAGCCCATCTGGAAGTAGACCAACTGGTAATGAGGCTAAGTGGCAATTTGACTAAATGGTCATTAGACGAACGGACTGTAGACGAAACAGGATTAGACCATGTGGGTTGAGACTAAATGACTATTAGACGAAGTGGGAGTAGACCAAGTAATAGATCCCCGATATGACATTTTGAAATTTCACATTTACTTTTTTCGGAAAACATTTCTTGACTAGTTGTTATAAATATTCAAATGAGCAAGTTGACGATATCATGCACTCGCCAGTTTTTATCCATTTCATATACAGAAAAGACAAAAATCTCATATTTCAGCTGTACAGATATAAAACTTGCCTTAAAAAACAGAATGAAAATAATAAATGTTTACTCTGATATATTTTGGTATGATTACATGTCTCTTCTTGTATTAGCTTAAAATAACAATTTTCAAAATTTCATACATAACACATATAAAAAATTGTGAGGGTATGGCATCATTAACTCGATCATTTTAATTTTCATAGGACAGGTCAAGAAATATTTAAAATGTGAAATTCCAGAATGTCATATCTTCCTTATTTCTTTTTTGGGGGTAATTTTTGTATGATTCTGAATGGAATATTGTTCTCTTTCTTTTGGAGTTTGTTTGGTTGGTTTTTCTTTTTTTGGGGGGGGGGTGGATTTCCTCTTTAAGTTTCACTTCATGACTCTTTCTCTAAGGATCAGCAAACATGACAAACGGATACATAACACCTAGATAATATAACAGCGATAACGTTCGTCCTTTGTTAAGTCTTCACTTCATTTGAAAGAGGCCCGAAAGTTCATTAACTATCAGAGCTGTGAGATCTTATTACTGTTATCTTTTTTTTTTTTTTGTCATGGAGATACCATCGTTCAGATCAAAGTCTTCTCAAAAAGATATGCTTCTGTCAATGTTTATAGGAGATTAAACAGCATCATTAAGGTTTCTGGAAAATTTAAAAAACTGTAGGTATTAATTTGTTTCTGGATTTTTGTTTTGTTTTGTTTTGTTCTTTTTTCAAGCATGAAATGTTTATAATCGTTGTTCACGCAGAACAAGCGGGGCAGGTATGCCACCATGATTAAAATTTCCGAGAGATATACGTGATATTATTATAGCAATAGACGTTAAAGATATCCTTTAAGAGATTATTTAATAATTTGCTTCCCCCATGCCAACCCCCCCCCCCCCAAAAAAAAGTGTAATGATCTATAAAGTATGCTATTCGTATTACGTATTACAATGGCAAGGTCCTTGAAAAGGGTATGTCAAAAGCATTCTTGTGTGATGGTTCTCTTATATGGTTGAGCAACTTACTGTAGTGACAAGTTTTTATTGCGTTTGGGTTTGATTGAAATCATAGATTGTACTATGTGTCCTTCAGTGTTGATTCTGCAGTATACAGTCATTATGGTCATTTCATTGCTCAAATCAATTCCCTCGTCCGCCTCTGTAAAGGTAAAAGGTTCAACAACGTTTTGCATAATTTCATCATTTATTCATATACCGATCAAATGAACGAGAATATCCTTGGCGCTTTCATTATGCCTGACCAGCCTCAATTTATTTCATTGATAAGTTCATATCAGGAAAGAAAAAAAAATCAGCCTTGTCCCAGGAGTAATTATGTGCCCACCTACAAAAGAGATCAAACAAATTAATAATGACAGAAACTCAACATAGCATTGAAAATTTCGTCTTACGGTGTGAAATTCTTTAGTTACGACCAGGAAGGGTAGAAGCAAAAGCATTACGTATACTCGAGCTGAACAATATAGACACAGTGATGTACCTCACCGTTCATTGATACTTCAAAAAATGTCAGAAGTATAAACAAGAACATTTGATGCTGTTGTGAGTAAATACAAGTAATAGCAATAAATGGTAAAGCATATAAACAGATAAATGTGCCAGTTGCTCAGCCCAAGACTGTCAGACTGTTACATGAGGATGTCACAGCTAGAATATGAATGAAGATGGTCTGAAGGATTTTTTTTTAGAGATGGGACTTAACCTTGTGCAAAAAAAAAAAGAAAAATGGTTCAGTGATGTATGATTTATATTTTCATGAAGTATTTAGTGATTTGGTTACGTTTAACCAAAAGTCATTAAAGGGATGTTAGAGTTTCTTTTGATATGGGGCTTCGGGTTCCGAACTTCTTTTGACGATAATCTTTTGAGATAATGAGAATCCTCATATGAAATATTATGAAAGAGCGTATAATTTTGATAGAAATTCAAAGTTTATTTGACGAAAACTGGATTTGAAATGGCTGAGATATCCGAAACAAAGCGATCCAAATAAAAGGTGAAAACCACCATTTATCAGGATCGCTTTATTTTGCTTTGTTTTTGGATATCTCAACCATTTCAAAACTGATTTTCATAAAGTAAAGTTTGAATTCCTCCTAGAATTATATGCTCTTTAACATCTCATGAAGTGGTTTCCAAGTATCTCGCAAAAAGTTAAAAGCTGTATCCTCACCTCAAGCAATCCTATACCATCCCTTTAACAAATGTCAACATACATTTGAATTGCAAGGATCATTTTAAGATACGTCCAAATTTTCCCAAGAAAATTCGTCTTTTTGGATCGACGTGCTCTTTTAAGCGTGGTTGTAACCCCCCCCCCCCCGCCCGTGCACACACGCACACACACCCCTACTATCCAAAATTTTGCAGTCTACTAACTAATGCGCATTTTACTTCCCCACCCCCCCCCCCCCCACAATATTAAGAGAGCAGTACATGTAGATGCAGATATAATAGCAACCATCTCTGAATATAATATTAGGAACAAGGTGATGTACCTCACGTGTTTGTTCGCCAAAGTGAGCAAACATTTTCGCCTCGCGGTGATGGAGAAGTAGGCAAATATTTTTGGTCATCTATTCGAGAGATCCATATATGTACGAAAATGGGTTTTTTCGCGGCCTTCGTGTTTATTCAGTCGTCTTTCCCGCCATTTTTCTTTTTTTCCTTTTTTTTTTTTTATTGAAGAAGCTTCTGGTATTCAAGCGGAGTTCATTTCCGCACCGCAGACTGCGCAAGCATATTGGCAAATGTGATGAATGACCAGAACGGATGGAAAGGTTTAAAAAGGTGATATTGTGAGTTCATGAACAACACAGGTCCAATGTTACAGTACACTTGAATTATGATTATTACCCAACGTGGAGAAAAGTCACGGACTCTCAGAACATGGTCGGAAGACATGGTCAATATCAAACTTTGGTTTCCACTACATTTGGTACACGTACAGTGCGAGCGTAAAGGATTGTTATTCTTATACTTTATCTACAGGGCATGGCGAATAAGAAAGTGTAACACATGTGAAGATATTATATATCTCTATCCATGTCTGTACACATTTGCTGTATACATGAATATATATATATATATATATATATGTAGGTAAAAAGATTGCGAAATATGAGGATCTTCTCCGCGCAGAGACTGAGCAGTTACCGAACGATGCCCATTGGCAACTGGACGATCTCCCACTGGCCACCGACCGATTTTTTCTCACAAGCTACCTAGGTTTATTCATGTACCTATAACATTATGTGATTTATGATGTGATAATCAATTAATTAATAAAGAAAAAACTCGAGGATAACGATTTAAGAGTTAAATTACTCACTACCAAACCTCAGTTATGTGAAACCACAGATAACTAGAAATTAGGAAATCAAACAAAAAGGAGGAAAACTAAAGATGGAGCAAAGATCAGAATAGATTAGAATTTTCCAAAATATCTTCGTTTGCTTCAATATTCAACAGTATTGTTCCATTCCTATTTAATTTCATATTTTCATTTCTCCATCTCTTGTCATTAATGACTTCTTCATTCAATAGGTCTTTAGTAAATGATAAGATAACCAAACCATATATTACTAGGTTTACAAATCGACACTAACTTTTAGCTTTCATCTCTTTTGCCCCAAAGTGGTTGTCCCTGTCTTCCATGTCCCTCATGTTGGTTGCCGAGATATTGAGATGCTGAGATTTTGGTGGGGTTTCCTTGCCTCTATCTCTCCCCCTGCTTCTTCCACATTGCCCTGGTTTCACTTTCCCATCTATTCCATGGTTTCCTTCAGTGCTTCTGTCATACTTATCTTTATAATTTTTAGTCCCTGAATCGCTCGACGGCGACCGCTCGATCTATTCGCTCGGTTTTCTTCTGTGCTTTTGTCATTTTTGTCTCTATTATGTTTGTTCCCTAAATCGCTCGGCGGCGACCGCTCGATTAGGTCAGTGCCTTGGCGGTTGCCGCTCGGACACCGAGCGTATTTTGGGCAGCGAGTGAAAACTGGTCGGTCGCCGCTGAAATTTTAACTCCGCGTTAAAAATTCAGCGGCGACCGACCGATGCCCTAAAAAATCAGTGGTGCCTGGTCGGTCATTGGTCGATCACCGGTCGTTGTCCGACCGAAATTGGCTAAAAACTCGCCGACCGGTCGCCAAGCAGGCTGATTTTGGGGGTTGTGACCGTAGCCTAAAGGGTAACATTATTCCCCCTGCCTTCTAAAAGAGTTAAAGGGAAGATAAACCCCAAGAACAATGTGGATTGACTGAAAACAGCAACATTAGTAGAACACATCAGTGAAAGTTTGAAGAAAATTGGACAATCGATGCAAAAGTTATGAATTTTTAAAGTTTTGGTGTTGGAACCGCTGGATGAGGAGACTACTAGAGGTTATGACGTATGAGTGGACTACAATATCAAGAAAATATAAAGAAAATACTACAAAAATCAATTTTTCATGAAAATTACAAATTCCATCAACTTGATATTGACATATGTTAAGGGTAGCAATTATTCCCCCTGCTTTCTGAAAGCGGTTGGTCCACTGCTCTTTCATAATTCTAGAAAAGTGAATTTTTGTTGAATATCCTTTACATTTTCTTTGTATTGTTGTCCACTCATACGTCATATCCTCTAGTAGTCTCCTCATCCAGCGGTTCCATTTCCAACACCAAAACTTTAAAAATTCATAACTTTTGCATCGATTGTCCGATATTTCTCAAACTTTCACTGATGTGTTCTACTAATGTTGCTGCTTTCACTCAATCCACATTGCTCTTTGGGTTTACCTTCCCTTTAAGTGCTTTTTTTGTTATGTGAGAAAAATGAAAATAATATGTTGAATTTCAAGATCAAGTTCAAGTTCAAGTTGATTTATTTCATTTCCAACAAACAAATAATTAGGAATACAATGAAATGTTCGTATATACAGATGTTAGGAAATCAGTAAAATAATGCGATGAACGTAATAACATGTAAATTTCCTTTCAATTTTCTTCATATCGTTTGACACAATCCTCATGTGACATCACAAGCTGCAGTAGTCTTCTCATCCAGCGATCATGGCGGCACTAACACTTCACAAATTTCATGAATTTGTAACTTTTAGATGGATTGTCCGATTTGCCTCAAACTTTTACTGATGTGATCTACTAATATTGCTACATTCTTTCAACCCTTATGTATATGAAGGTGAACTAATCTTGTCCTTTAATGGAATGACATCTATTTACAAATTGTGAATTATGAACTTGAACAGTGTTCTTAAATGTTGTTGTGACTGTCTCTATTCATTTTTTTTTCAGATTCTAAAGCTCCGCTGAAATAGGACGTCTCGAAAGTTCGAAACCGCGTCGTACCCAAGCAGCCATGAACTCGTCGCCGTCCACGTTCCTGCAGCCTGATGACGCCTACCGTCACAGGATGACCGTCGCCTTCCTGCTCAGCGTCGTGTCCGTGCTCGGGGTCGTCGGAAACGGCCTCCTTCTCTTCTCGGTGGCAGCCTGCCGAAAGCTGCAGACGTTGCCGAACGCGTTCGTCGTCAGCCTCAGCGTCAGCGACTTCCTCAATTGCTCCGTGAATATCCCCGTCCAGATGTCCGCTCTGACGAGAACTACCCACCCCGTCTCGTTCGATATGGCCTGCAGGTCGACGGCAGTCCTGAATTACATCCTTATCACCTGTAGCATCGTGATGTTGGATCTGATTGCCATCAACCGATTCGTGCTGATCACGCAGTCACATCGAGTCTACGGATTCGTTTATACGAAGCGAAATATGATAGTGACCATAGGTGGCGTGTGGACGTCTACAACCGTGTTCCTAATTGCGCTGGGACCCACGAGAATGGTTCCGTATGGGTTCAGTGACATCCTTTGGCTCTGTCAACTTACCGAGGAGAGCCGCTTGATAGACGTCATATGCGGGCTGCTTTTCGGCTGCTCTTTTATCACTGTCAGCTTCTGCTATATTCGCATTTACTTCTTCGTGAGGCGCCACATGCGTCAAGTGGCGCACATAAGGGCGCGACCGGGCAGACCGACGCCTAGCACCACGGGTTATACGTCCACGTGTGGGGGTAGCAACGAGGTGCCGCCCATCGAGACTGTGACGCTCCCTCAGCCTAAAGAGATGAGGAGCGTGGAGGAGAACAGGGAAGAGACGGCAGTGGACGAAACGGAAAATCGGATAACTATGAACATGATCATGATTGTTGTCTGCTTTTTCATATGCGTTAGCCCGACCCTGGCGATGGTCCTCGTTCCCGGGACACAGTCGGCTGGCATGTACACCGTCCTTTCGCTCTATTCAGCCTCCTGTTGTAACCCCATCATCTACGCCTGGAAGCACCCGGTGTTCCGCAAGGTCTTCAAGTGCATATTCAGTCGCAGGTTTTCTGATATCGAGGACCAGTCTGCGTGGCTGCGAACTATTCTCTCTAAGTGATTATACCGCCATTGTTCTTTATTATTTTTTTAAGCATCTTGCCTCAGAGAATCGCATGGATAGCCACGCACTCTCGGTCTCTACTCATACGTTCGCGTCATTTTACCGAGGCGGAACAATTTTAATTGATGCTCTGCGCTAAATTAGTTGCGAAGTTACATCTCAGACCTTGCAAGAAATTGGATTATACATATAGAAATAGATGTGTTCCTAACATCATGATCGTAATGTGCATGTCTGACAGTAAAGGAGATCCACAAAACCTCTTCGCTGCTGTTATCCGGGTCTAACATAATGATCACATCAAGACTGTGCACCAAGACTACTCTTTCTGAGTGAAACACATCCATTAACTAATTGCAGTTAAGAAGGGCCATACGTAGTCACGCAAACTCACTGATCTGTAACGACCTGTTTGAAGAGGGTGATCACGCGTAAAACGCCTAATAGGACTCACCGATGATCGCACAACCAGCCACGATCAGTTAACTATTGGTCACACCATTTCGTATCTTATTTCTGCCCTCAGTCAGTCAGTGACTTTCAGGTCAGAGATATCTAGATTCTCATCTTCCGCACCTCCCCCCCCCCCCCCCATCACCCACCCCTATGATTACGGTAAAGAGGGAATGGACAGTATGTATCTGTAATCATGATGAATGAACTGTAAATGAGCGTTCAGCATAATACACGTGAACAAACGTGAGAGGGTATTGCTTTTTTGCGTTTTTGTTCGTTTGTTTGTTTGTTTGTTCGTTCGTTCGTTCGTTTGTTTGTTTTTTTGTTCGGGGTCCGTATAGGTCGAAGTGTCGTTTGGCAGGTTTATTCCACAGACAGCTAAATTTCTATCTACCAGCGTAAGCATCTTGCCATTTTATAGTACAAATAATATTGCCTTTTTAGAGGTGGAATAATATTATGACACTGTCTTGATATTCTCCATAGAATTGGTTGAAATATCAGGGGTGAAAATATTATCAAGGGTCGTTAAGTATCAAAAGTTTTTAAAAATGACAATAAGTCAGGTAAAAGAGTAAAAGAATGTGGGATGAAATTTGTCAGATGTTACACATCTCAAAGTAAATTTCATAAAAGAGGTGAATGTCATAAAAGAGGTAAAGAGTAAAAGAATGAGAGATGAAATATGTCAGATGTTACAGATGTCAAAGCAAATTTCATAAACAAAAGATTCGCAAGAAAAGGGCCTAAATCTAAGCATGCAGAGCAAATATCACTTTCGATATAAAATTGTTGAATATCATCAGTCGCACTGCTTAACACCCTCGCCTACCATACGGGTTAGTTTTTTATAGCCCTACACAATAAGATTACTTTGAATCAACGACTATTCTATTCCTGCCTATTACAAACTCTTCACACAGTTTCTTAGCTGCTAACTTGCATCTTGTAATGAAGACAATTTCTGGTTGCGCTCATTAACTGCGCCTACGATAGTAATAACATTCAATTATCATCTACATAAGATGTGATTAATTCTCTGCATTTTTCTGCATGAAGGTCAAAAAATACAAAACACCGATCATTATCAATGACCATTAAACTTTTACTACCAATGAAACTACCAAACGCTGCATGTGTGTCCCTTATTTGGCTTGAAGTAGAACAGTTAAGTGTTTTGGTAACATTTTGAAGTCGTCTCGTTCTTCAAGCTATTCATCCCCACATTCTTCTTCTATTACTACTACTTCTTAGTAAAGACATACAATATTATGAAAAAGATGAAGAGTTACACCATTTAGTTTATGTCCAAAGAAAATAACACAAACACATACACACACGCGCGCGCGCACACACACATACCACATACACACACACGCGCGCGCGCACACACACATACACACACACACACACTAACACACTAACACACTAATACACTTGAGGCGAGGGAAGAATAAAGTTTTCTTGTTACTTTTAAGTCTGATATCATGGTGGTGGTGATTTGTTTGTTGTCAGAATGTGGGACATGTTGTTGTGCCACCAACATTTCCCTCGCTTCCGCAATAATTGATTTGATTTGATTTTTTATTTTATTGTTCCACATCTCAAACACTAATAACATGTTACAATCGATTGAACATAAGACTGGACATAGCGTCGTAATTACAAAGAATACAAGAGAAGACAATTTTACAAACATGAAATGTGGGGGACCTACTAAAAAGCAGAGCTTGTAATGTATATGTCCCTATATAGATGAAAATGTTGGTTATGTATTTAGTTACACAAACTTCGTGTACTTTGGGTCTGTGTTTGTAAGAGTGAATTATCATTTCGTCAGTAATTTTCTAGGTTGCGTATGTGCGTATACTATGTGGGGGTAATATCTGGCAAGCACTGGTTGTGATATTTGTCAAATGCCAACTTTGTTTTCAATATTACATGCAAATAATGATAGTTGACGGAATGTGAATGCGAAATCAAAACAATTTCCCTTCCGTTGTGACACCTGAGTTAGTTACCTCAGAATAGTGGTTTAAATGCCTGACTCAGTTAATGTGTGTGTGTGTTTGTGTGTGTGTCTGTCTGTTTGTATATCTATTTGAAACTCGAGACGTTGTTGGTTGCGGGGATGACTTTGTCATGTTTTGCGGAAGTCGCTTCGGTTGACACAGATAACGTCAGGGTTAGTTTAAAACCCTGCAACATCCGTCCGGACCTATACGGTGCTCGTTGCTGTACAGACATAACCTGCCAAACACTGCACAGGGCTTACTATTTTCAAGTATCATCGGCGTCGTTGTCACAACTTCAGAAGGGCCGGGAAAGGCCAGTTCACTTCGTCTCCGTACCTTTGGTGTGCACCACAATATCACTCCATTTTCGGTAAGTTCCAGATCTCTCGTACCTCAAAGTGTCGTAATATTTATAGATATAGAAAGCAAGCAAGCAGACAAACAAGATCTTACAAACAATGATATTACCTTTCTGATTTGGGAACATAGACTAGGCCTGCATGGTTATGAGGTGCTTAAATATGAGACGATGAACAGCTGTGTTAAAGATCGATTCGTAATTCGCATTACTAATTATTACATACTGTATACACTAACATCCGAAATTACTCCTATAGTTATTTAGTTCTTGATTCCCATACCATTTTCCCACCGAGCTGAATCAATGCGGTCTATGTATTTTCAGAGTGTACGTGGAGGTCACCTTCAGAGAAAATATGAGAATTGCATGACATTCCAGAGATAGGATTGCCATTTTTTTTTTTTTTTTTTGGGGGGGGGGAGGTATAGCTTGGTGATTCGTCATCGTGAAACGTCATGTTTTCATTCATGCACGTGATTAAATGTTAACGTATATCGGGTTTAACGTCATCAGGCTATAATATTTCAGAGAGGCCGCGGAGACTGAGCCCGAACCTGTCAACAGTGTTCAGTAATAATACATGTAATGAAATGGTAATACTCGATTTCACAAAATGATCTTCTACAGAGCACGACCAAGTCAAAAACATAAAAAACAAAACAACACAAAAAACAAAAAACACGTCAGACGTCCGCGGATTTGGGATTGTAAGCCGTAAATGAGTTTGTCTGTGTTTTTCAGATATGAAAGTCGCATTGCGTAGCCGATTGTTAATCTATATAGTGTTCACGTCCTTCTGTGTTAAAGGACAAGTTCACCTTCATTAACATAGAGAGAATGCAGCAATATTAGTAGAACACATCAGTGAAAGTTTGAGGAAAATTGGACAATCGATGCAAAAGTTATGAATTTTTAAAACTTTTGTGTTGGAACCGCTGGATGAGGAGACTACTAAGGCTCGTGATGTCATACGAGTACAAGAGTATAAAGAAAATGTAAAGAAAATTCAACATATTTTCACTTTTTTCGCATAATAAAAGAGCACTTGACTTGCCTCTTTCTAAAGGTAATGGGAATCATATTACCCAAAACATATGTCAGTAACGAGTCAAGGGAATGTGCACTTTTTTCAAAAGATGAAATTTTGTGAAATTCTCTTTATATTTTCCTTATATTGTTGTACGCATGTGGCATCATACACTGTAGTAGTCTTCTCATCCAGCAGTGACTGCGCAGATATTTAAAGTATTTTTGAATGGATTGTCCGATTTTCCTCAAACTTTCACTGATATGTTCTCCTATATTGCTGCATTCTCTCAATCCTAATGAATATGAAGGTGGACTTGTCCTTTAAAGGACCTGAGCAGCACAGTCATGCCATGCTCAGCACCACCTAAAGTGTACTTTGAAAGTTACGACTATAATGAGAGGCAATCTTAGGCTATATAGATATCACTACTCCTATAAGGACGCTGATACTCAGACAAACAAACAAACATACACACAAAGTTTTGTGTAATCGATAGTGACCTTGAGGCGATTTAAAATCGTAATATTTCTACTACCTCGTGTGCTGAAGGATGTCATAAGAAATATCTGCAAATGAGCTCATACCCCTCTATTATAAAATGAAAGTGAGTAATCCGGATCATTATCTATAGCTTAAGAATCTTGTTCTATGACACCTAACAAATTATCATAGCCTCATGTAAACTGTGGTAAAATTGGCTAGAAATATCAGTCTGTCTTGCTATGATCTCCTGCAAGCATTATAGAATTCCTCTAATCCTTTTTTTTTTTAACAAATACCCCCTGGTAAATATAAGAATATCAGAGACCAACGTGGTCGCAGAATCTCCTAAATAAGTTTGAGCCTCGTACAACCAAGACCTGACTGGCGCCCTGAAAGTCCTTGATTAACGCTTCCGGTCCCACGCATCGGCGACACACATGTGTATGTATACGTACAATGCCGATTACATTTTAATGTGGCGGTTCTGAAAGGGTTAAGTTGACGATAGATGACTATCATAGAGGAATCTACCATAAAGAGGACTGCAAAATCATTGCCGTGAAACGTACATACACTGTAAAAACACCGGTGTTAGAATTAACACCACTGTTGTTAAATCTAACACCGATCAAGTGTCAATAGAGGACCGCACCCATCAACCGTGTAGAAAATGTATTGCGATGGTGTTGAGAAGTGTTCACCTGGCACTTCATGGTGTTAATTTGACACTAGCTTGTGATATTTTTGACACTGCGCTGGTGAATTCAATAATGACACCGCATGGTGTTGATTTGATATTGCTGGTGTTAATGTCATACACCCGTCCAGCTTCAATAGGAGACCACACCAACTGTTGTTACATTTTTTTTTATTAAGTACTTTATTGGAAAATTCTTGAACGTCTTGCCAAAGTTCAAAATCAACAGGAAGTGCAGTAACTAAGAAACTATTCAAAAAACAATTTTATATTTTGAAATAACACCCGGAGGTGTTAATCTAAGACCATAAATGAGCACAAGAAATTTAACACCATCTCGGTGTTTCATATTTAAAACAGGACTTTTTGTAGTTTAACTCTTAAGTCCACTCATGGTCTAGGCAAAAAGCACACAAATATGCAGGAAATTGTTTGAATATATACATTGTATACGTTTCCGTCCCTCCCCTCCCCCACAACAATAACAAAAACAGCTACAATAAATGCACTGGTTTATTTTCTAACAGGCCTGAAATATAAAAATATGTATTTTAGGTTAACTCGACTTTGATACTTCGACATGATCAAGAATTAAGTTGTCCATGAGTATACTACGTCTCAGGTTGAGGGACAAGTCCACCTTCATATACATGTGGATTGATTGAATGCAGCAATATTAGTAGAACACATCAGTGAAAGTTTGAGGAAAATCAGACAATCGGTTCAAAAGTTATGGATTTTCAAAGTTTCTGCTCAGCTGGATGAGAAGACTACTACACATGTCACATGCGTAGAACGATATAAAGTAAATAAAAAGAAAAATCAACATATTTTCACTTTTCTCGCATAATAAATGAACATTTGACTTGCTTCTTTCAGAAGGCAGGGGGAGTAATATTACCATTAACATACGTCAGTGGTAAGTTGAGGAAGCATGCACTTATTTCAAAAAATAAAATTTTCTGAAATTCTTTCTATATTTTCCTTACTTCGTTCTACGCGTGTGACCTCATACAATGTAGTAGTCTCCTCATCCAGCAATGATTTTCCCCAAACTTTCACTGATGTGTTCTTCTAATATTGCTGCGTTCTCTCAATCCACATGTAGGCCTATATAAAGGTGGACTTGTCCTTTAAAAAGGTGATATTTTCTTAGTAATTATCATGGATGTTTGAATACTAACATTGTTCTACACACAACAGATGGTCATATAAACTGCACTTGAGTAGACCCTTGAATCAACAGCCCTCCCCCCCCCCCCCCCCCGGAACATTTCTGCATACTTTGGTTTCCATCTCATACACCACGGAGTGGTCAATTTCTGTTGGATTGGTCAGACCTTCAAAATTTCAAAATTGTCTTATTTTCTATCAGAATTTGGTCAAACTTTCACCATCACGTTCCCCTCATTTTTTGTTCTATTCAAACAAACTTATTTCTAGGGTGGACTTCCCCTTTAACTATTTGATCCTCTGACAGAATTTCTCATCTTTACTAAAATAGATATTAAAAGTGCTGTATAAGATGGTGCTATGAATGAAAATATCAAAAACCTTTTCGACGAATTGAAAAGTGCTAGTTTTGGAATTGTAATCATCCCAATCATTTTGTATTTCATGTTCTATGGTTTATCCATGACCTCGATCATGCCAAAGCAAACCAAAATATCTAATGAATAAAATATTGTCTCGTTGACTCCAGCACAGAATAAGTCTAATAATGCCAAAAGACAAAAGTCTTTCTAAATTCATAACTGTGCGTTGAGGAACTAAATTGAACATTGTCAAAAAAAAAAAATATTGAGAGATAAAATATTGACTCGTTGACTCCAGCACAAAATAAGTCTATCAATACCAAAAGACAAAAGTCTTTCTAAATTCAAAACTTCGGGTTCATGAACTGTATTGAACAGTCAATAATGACATTTTTTCGGAATATGATTATGTACAATGACTAATTTGAAATCCATGACTTTATTTATACAAAAACCATTAACTGAGAAAGAGAAAGAAATTAAACATTTCCGTGCGCCTTTGAACGAAATTGCTCTCAGCCACATATCATAGGCACTGCCTGCGGTGTAGCTCAAAATCCGTGCTTGGTCACTGCCGTGGTAACCATTTCCATCTATATAGGCAAAGCGGCTTCTCCGAATCACTTCCTGTTCAGCGTAGATATAGATGACACCAGTCAGTGTGTTCACAAATTGCCAATCTCATTTTGGTAAAACATCCGTTGCTATGGTGACATCTGCGCATAAGCATGATGATTGGAATTATTCAAGGAAGACTGCACTAAAAGAAACAAAGAAACAAAGAAACAAACGGATCCAATTTGAATGAAATGATAATGCAGTCCATCAATGATTAAGCAGTACAGTGAATTCTTTAACACAACACGATTTGTATAGAGACACTTTCGATCTGGGACAGTGGTCATTCATGCATGCGTTAATACCATTGGATACGACAGAATTTCTGGCTCGTGAAAAAAAAAAAAACCATATAATATGAACGAAAACCATGCAGCGTTTGTTACCTTTGATCATTGTTGAACAGTAATCCATATACCGTGGATTTATGGTACATGAGAAGGATCGCGTTATCTTGGTTATTCAAATCGAGAATTCGTATTTAATCCGTTACTCATCCTATTATCACCTATATAATGTCGAAAAATAATAGTATTCAACGTGTCAATTACACACTACTGTCCAAAAAGTTGGAATTCCTTACCGACCACGATCAAACAGTGATCATTAATTCATTATGTTTGCATTTATTCTGCTTCTCAAAAGTCTTAAGTCAAAACAAAATAAACTTAGGGGGCGATCATACCTCGCCGGTTTAGATGGCGGTTCATGGCGGTTCTCAAACCGCCGTGAACCGTGTCCCAACGATGGCGGAAAGCACTTTAAACGCGATGTGACTACGTGTACGTTCTCAGCACGTTTTGAACACGGAGCTAACGCGATTGACGCGGTTGTAACACGGATCTCCCCGAAAGGTCGAGGAGTCCATACCAAGCCATTGTAGTTGGATGCAATCAGATCATAGAGCCCTTTCACTCGTCTTCAATGGGTTACAACAAGGAGGTATTGCTTTGTTAGGTACAAAAAGAGAATTTCAAAAGAAATTGCGAAACGTTGTAACACCCTGTGTATTTACAGATTGACATAAGTGATGCAATAAGCAATTGTCTTCAAATTTCAACATGCTTTTTTTCTCTCTCTCTCTTTTAACTTTTAAAACATCTGTATTAACTGTTATTAAAAAGAAAAAGACATACATGTCAAAGCAGAATCCAACATAATTTCAAAATTTCCTGTTCATTTGCAGGTTTATATAATCAAGTGATGTAGAAGTACTTGCTTGTTTCAATATCTCTTTTTCCCCCCTTTCTTAATTAAATTTTCACATATCTCTAACAACAGTCAATAAAAAGACATACATATCAAAGAAGAATATAGTATATCCACAAAGTTTCCTGTTTATACAGGTTCACGTAACATAATAATGGTGTATTTTTTTCAAGTTTCAACATCGCTTTTTCCTCTACTCTCTTAAGTTTCAACATGTCTGTATCACCATGTACTCTTACAGAAAGGCATACATAATCACGAAAGCAGAACCGAACATATTTACATAAGTCTTCTGTGTATAACTTACAGGTTCACGTAGCTGGCCATCTTTTAAGCTATCAAGCTTTAACAAAAATATGCACACGCCTTTCAAAGTACCTGATGTACTATTCAACAAACCTACCAACATTTTGAATATTAAATTTTCTGTTTTACTCTAAGTGTTGAAATAAAAAAAAAGTAATGAAACTTTAGCATTCAATACAATATTTACCCGATCTAGTATTATGGGTTCATCTTTGCTTTTCCCCCATTTTTTTATTGCTCCGCCACGAAGTGTCGCCGGAGGCATTATTCTTTTTAAGTTCTACATTTGTTTTTGCATGAAAAGTTATGGCGGTGTTGACACGGTATTACCACGGATCTTGCGATGCAAACACGGAGAAGCCGTTCTTTACACGGTGGACGGCGTTTTGAACACGGTCCATTTCAAACCGCTAGGACCGTCACGAAAAATTAAACATGAATTAAACATGTTTAATTTTCTGGCGGTTCTCCGCGGTTCTCGGGGTTTATGGCGGATGACCAGGGTTTGTGTACGGTGTGAACACGGTCTTTGGCGGAGCACGGCGATTTGCCAAACCGCCATGAACCGCCATCTAAACCGGCGATGTGTGATCGCACCTTTACATTTTAACATTGTTGCAAAGAAATTTGAACAAAACATAGCTATTTTAGTGTAATGTCATGCGATACTACACCATGATTATCATAAAATATTTCTGGTTGCACGAATCATAAAAAGCAGTACATTTTATTTACAAAGGAAGCAGGACACCGTCAGCATAAGTGTGGTTTGACTGGGCTGACGGCCTCATGGCGAATTAAGCTCAGGTCTGCTTTACAAAAGTCGATTTAAGCAATGAGAGAAAGATGTTAGGTAGTGCTGTGCGCGTGCAGCATGTGCATTATGTGTTTTGGGCAATGTAATATAATTATTTACTATTCATCGATGTTACACAGTTTCATGCAATTTAAGAAAAGCTTTTTTAAGTTGGTCTTGTACATACAGCTTATTTTCTCGGGTACCAGTAAGTGAAAACTTGGTACCTTTTCCCTTTTTTAAAGTCTTTCTTGTACATACAGCTTATTTTCTCGGATAAGTGAAAACTTGGTACCTTTTCCTTTTTTTTTTTAAGTCGGTCTTGTACATACAGCTTATTTTCTCGGATAAGTGAAAACTTGGTACCTTTCCCTTT